>NW_027480448.1:2432941-2737059 GCF_051401765.1 Calliopsis andreniformis | reverse complement strand
TCCTCAATCCTCAATGTTCAATCCGCAATACCCAATCCTCAATCTTCAATGATCAATCCTCAATCCTCAATCCTCAATTCTCAATACTCAGTCCTCAATTCTCAGTCCTCAAACCCCAATCCTGAATCCACAATTCTGAATCCTGAATCTTCAGACCTCAGTCCTCAACAATCAGTCGTCAATTCTCAGTCCTCAATAGAATATCATCAATTCACACATTTCAATACTCAATACTCAATCTGCACTCTTCAAATCTCTATCCACAAACATCAATTCTCATCACTCAACCCTCAACACTCAGTCCCCAATCCTCAATCTTAAATCCTCAATCCTCAATCCTCAATTCTCAATCCTCAATCCTCAGTCCTCAGACCTCAAACCTCAATCCTCAACTCTCAGCCCTCATCCTCAATCCTCAATCCTCAATCCCCAATCTTTAATCCTCAATACTCAATCTTCAATCCTCAATCCTCAATCCTCAATCCTCATTCTTCAATCCTCAATACCCAATCCTCAATCTTCAATCCTCAATCCTCAATCCTCAATTCTCAATCCTCAATCCTCAATCCCCAGAAATCAAACATCAATACTCAGCCCTCAGTCCTCGTCGTCAATCCACAACCCTCAATCCTCAATCCTCAATCTTCAATCATCAATATTCAATCTTCAGTCCTCAATCCTCAATCCTCAATCCTCAATCCTCAATCCTCAATGTTCAATCCGCAATACCCAAACCTCAATCTTCAATCCTCAATCCTCAATCCTCAATCCTCTGTCCTCAATTCTCAATACTCAGTCCTGAATTCTCAGTCCTCAACTCTCAGCCCTCATCCTCAATCCTCAATCCTCAATCCTCAGTAATCAACCTCCAATCCTAGATCCTCAATCCCCAATCTTCAATCCTTAATCCTCAATCTACAATCCTTAATTCTCAATCGTCAATCTTCAATCCTCAATACTCAATCTTCAATCCTCAATCCTCAATCCTCAATCCTCAATCCTCAATCCTTAATCCTCAATCGTCAATCTTCAATCCTCAATACTCAATCTTCAATCCTCAATCCTCAATCCTCAATCCTCAATCCTCATTCTTCAATACTCAATACCCAATCCTCAATCTTCAATCCTCAATCTTCAATCCTCAATTCTCAATCCTCAATCCTCAGTCCTCTGTCCTCAAAACTCAGTCATCAATCCTCATTCTTATATCCTCAATATTCAATCTTCAATCCTCAATCCTCAATACTCAGTCCTCAATCCTCAATCCTCAGTGATCAATACTCAATCTTCAATCCTCAATCCACAATCCTCAATCCTCAATTCTCAATCCTCAATCCTCAGTCCTCAGGCATCAATACTCAATCTTCAATACTCAATCCTCAATCCTCAATCCTCAATCCTCAATCCTCAACCCTCAATCCTCATTCCTCAAACCTCAATCCTCAACCCTCAGTCCTCATCCTCAATTCTCAATTCTCAATTCTCAATCCTCAATCCTCAATCCTCAATCCTCAATCTTCAATCCTCAATAATCAACCTCCAATCCTAGATCATCAATCCCCAATCTTCAATCCTTAATCCTCAATCTACAATTCTTAATTCTCAATCGTCAATCTTCAATCCTCAATACTCAATCTTCAATCCTCAATCCTCAATCCTCAATACTCAGTCCTTAATCCTCAATCGTCAATCTTCAATCCTCAATACTCAATCTTCAATCCTCAATCCTCAATCCTCAATCCTCAATCCTCATTCTTCAATACTCAATACCCAATCCTCAATCTTCAATCCTCAATCCTCAATCCTCAATTCTCAATCCTCAATCCTCAGTCCTCTGTCCTCAAAACTCAATCATCAATCCTCAATCTTATATCCTCAATATTCAATCTTCAATCCTCAATCCTCAATACTCAGTCCTCAATCCTCAATCCTCAGTGATCAATACTCAATCTTCAATACTCAACCCTCAATCCTCAATCCTCAATCCTCAATCCTCAATCCTCAATCCTCAACCCTGAATCCTCATTCCTCAAACCTCAATCCTCAACCCTCAGTCCTCATCCTCAATTCTCAACTCTCAATTCTCAATCCTCAATCCTCAATCCTCAATCTTCAATCCTCAATAATCAACCTCCAATCCTAGATCCTCAATCTCCAATCTTCAATCCTTAATCCTCAATCTTCAATCCTTAATTCTCAATCGTCAACCTTCAATCCTCAATACTCAATCTTCAATCCTCAATCCTCAATCCTCAATCCTCAATCCTTAATCCTCAATCGTCAATCTTCAATCCTCAATACTCAATCTTCAATCCTCAATCCTCAATCCTCAATCCTCAATCCTCATTCTTCAATACTCAATACCCAATCCTCAATCGTCAGTCCTCAATCCTCAATCCTCAATCCTCAATCCTCAATCCTCAATCCTCAATCCTCAATCCTCAATCCTCAATCCTCAATCCTCAATCCTCAATCCTCAATCCTCAATCCTCAATCCACAATCCTCAACCTTCAATACTCAATAATCAATCTCCAATCCTAGATCCTCAATCCTCAATCCTCAATCCTCAATCCTCAATCCTCATTCTTCAATCCTCAATACCCAATCCTCAATCTTCAATCCTCAAACATCAATCCTCAATTCTCAATCCTCAATCCTCAGTCCTCAGTCGTCGAACCTCAATCCCCGACCCTTAGCACTCATACTCAATCCTCAGTCCTCAATCCTCAATCCTCAAACCTAAATCCTCTACCGTCAGTCCTCGTCCTCAATCCTCAAACCTCAATCCTCAATCCTCAATATTCAATCATCAATACTCAACCATCAATCCTCAATCCTCAATCCTCAATCCTCAATCCTCAATCCTCAGGCATCAATACTCAATCTACAATACTCAATCCTCAATCCTGAATCCTCAATCCACAATGCTCAACCTTCAATACTCAATACTCAATCTACAATCCTCAATCCTCAATCCTCAATCCTCAATCCTCAAACCTCAATCCTCTACCCTCAGTCCTCATCCTCAATTCTCAATTCTCAATCCTCAATCCTCAATCCTCAATCTTCAATCCGCAATAATCAATCTCCGATCCTAGGTCCTCAATCCCCAACCTTCAATCGTTAATCCTAAATCTTCAATCCTCAATCCCCAGTCATCAATCTTCAATCCTCAATGCTCACTCCTCAATCCTCAATCCTCAGTCCTCAATCCCCAATCCTCAATCCTCAATCCTCAAACCTCAATCCTCAATCCTCAATATTCAATCATCAATACTCAATCTTCAATCCTCAATCCACAAACCTCAATCCTCAATCCTCATTCTTCAATCCTAAATACCCAATCCTCAATCTTCAATCCTCAATCCTCAATCCTCATTTCTCAATCCTCAATCCTTAATCCTCAGACCTCAAACATCAATATTCAATCCTCAGTCCTCGTCCTCAAACCACAACCCTCAATCCTCAGTCCTCAATATTCAATCATCAATATTCAATCTTCAATACTCAATCCTCAATCCTCAATCCTCAATCCTCAATCCTCAATCTTCAACCCTGAATCCTCAATCCTCAATACTCAATCCTCAATCTTCAATCCTCAATACTCAATCTTCAATCCTCAGTCCTCAATCCTCAATCCTCAATCCTCAATCTTCAATCCTCAACACTCAATCTTCAATCCTCAGTCCTCAATCCTCAATCCTCAATCCTCATTCTTCAAACCTCAATACCCAATCGTCAATCTTCAATCCTCAATCCTCAATCCTCAATCCTAATTCCTCAATCCTCATTCTTCAATCCTCAATAACCAATCCTCAATTTCAATCCTCAATCTTCAATCCTCATTTCTCAAACCTCAATCCTCAACCCTCAGTCCTCATACTCAATTCGCAATTCTCAATCCTCAATCGTCAATCCTCAATCTTCAATCCTCAATAATCAATCTCCAATCCTCAATCCTCAATCCTCGATCCTCAATCCTAAGGCATCAATACTCAATCTTCAATACTCAATCCTCAATCCTCAATCCTCAATCCTCAATCCTCAACCATCAATCCTCATTCCTCAAACCTGCATCCTCAACCCTCAGTCCTCATCCTCAATTCTCAATTCTCAATCCTCAATCTTCAATCCTCAATCTTCAATCCTCAATAATCAATCTCCGATCCTAGATCCTCAATCCCCAATCTTCAGTCGTTAATCCTCAATATTCAATGCTCAATCCCCAGTCATCAATCTTCAATCCTCAATGCTCAATCCTTAATCCTCAATCCTCAGTCCTCAATCCCCAATCCTCAATCCTCAAACCTCAAACCTCAAAAGTCAGTCCTCGTCCTCAATCCTCAAACCTCAATCCTCAATCCTCAATATTCAATCATCAATACTCAATCTTCAATCCTCAATCATCAAACCTCAATCCTCAATCCTCATTCTTCAACCCTAAATACACAATCCTCAATCTTCAATCCTCAATCCTCATTCCTCAAGCCTCAATCCTCAACCCTCAGTCCTCATACTCAATTCTCAATCCTCAATCCTCAATCCTCAATCTTCAATCGTCAATAATCAATCTCCAATCCTCAATCCTCAATCCTCGATCCTCAATCCTCAGGCATCAATACTCAATCTTCAATACTCAATCTTCAATCCTCAATCCTCAATCCTCAATCCTCAATCCTCAAACCTCAATCCTCAATCCTCAATATTCAATCATCAATACTCAATCTTCAATCCTCAATCCTCAATCCTCAATCCTCAATCCTCAATCCTCAATCCTCAATCCTCAATCCTCAATCCTCAATCCTCAATCCTCAATCCTCAATCCTCAATCCACAATCCTCAACCTTCAATACTCAATAATCAATCTCCAATCCTAGATCCTCAATCCTCAATCCTCAATCCTCAATCCTCAATACTCATTCTTCAATCCTCAATACCTAATCCTCAATCTTCAATCCTCAAACATCAATCCTCAATTCTCAATCCTGAATCCTCAGTCCTCAGTCGTCAAACCTCAATCCCCGACCCTTAGCACTCATCCTCAATCCTCAGTCTTCAATCCTCAATCCTCAAACCTAAATCCTCTACCGTCAGTCCTCGTCCTCAATCCTCAAACCTCAATCCTCGATCCTCGATATTCAATCATCAATACTCAATCTTCAATCCTCAATCCTAAATCCTCAATCCTCAATCCTCAATCCTCAATCCTCAATATTCAATCATCAATACTCAATCTTCAATCCTCAATCTTCAATCCTCAATACTCAATCTTCAATCCTCAATCCTCAATCCTCAATCCTCAATACTCAATCCTCAGGCATCAATACTCAATCTACAGTATTCAATCCTCAATCCTTAATCCTCAATCCACAATCCACAACCTTCAATACTCAATACTCAATCTTCAATCCTCAATCCTGACTCCTCAATCCTCAATCCTCAATCCTCAATCCTCAATCCTCAATATTCAATCCTCAATACTCAATCTTCAATCATCAATCCTCAATCCTCAATTCTCAGTCGTCAATCCTCAGTCATCAATCCTCAATCTTGAATACTCAATCGTCAATCCTTAGCCCTCAATCCTCAATCCACAATCCTCGTTCCTCAAACCTCAATCCTCAACCCTCAGTCTTGATCCTCAATTCTCAATTCTCTATCCTCAATCCTCAATCCTCAATCCTCAATCCTCAACCCTCAGTCTTCGTCCTCAATTCTCAATTCCCAATCCTCAATCCTCAGGCATCAATACTCAATCTACAGTATTGAATCCTCAATCCTTAATCCTCAATCCACAATCCACAACCTTCAATACTCAATACTCAATCTTCAATCCTCAGTCCTGAATCCTCAATCCTCAATCCTCAATCCTCAATCCTCAATCCTCAATATTCAATCCTCAATCTTCAATCCTCAATAATCAACCTCCAATCCTAGATCATCAATCCCCAATCTTCAATCCTTAATCTTCAATCTACAATTCTTAATTCTCAATCGTCAATCTTCAATCCTCAATACTCAATCTTCAATCCTCAATCCTCAATCCTCAATACTCAGTCCTTAATCCTCAATCGTCAATCTTCAATCCTCAATACTCAATCTTCAATCCTCAATCCTCAATCCTCAATCCTCAATCCTCATTCTTCAATACTCAATACCCAATCCTCAATCTTCAATCCTCAATCCTCAATCCTCAATTCTCAATCCTCAATCCTCAGTCCTCTGTCCTCAAAACTCAATCATCAATCCTCAATCTTATATCCTCAATATTCAATCTTCAATCCTCAATCCTCAATACTCAGTCCTCAATCCTCAATCCTCAGTGATCAATACTCAATCTTCAATACTCAACCCTCAATCCTCAATCCTCAATCCTCAATCCTCAATCCTCAATCCTCAACCCTGAATCCTCATTCCTCAAACCTCAATCCTCAACCCTCAGTCCTCATCCTCAATTCTCAACTCTCAATTCTCAATCCTCAATCCTCAATCCTCAATCTTCAATCCTCAATAATCAACCTCCAATCCTAGATCCTCAATCTCCAATCTTCAATCCTTAATCCTCAATCTTCAATCCTTAATTCTCAATCGTCAACCTTCAATCCTCAATACTCAATCTTCAATCCTCAATCCTCAATCCTCAATCCTCAATCCTTAATCCTCAATCGTCAATCTTCAATCCTCAATACTCAATCTTCAATCCTCAATCCTCAATCCTCAATCCTCAATCCTCATTCTTCAATACTCAATACCCAATCCTCAATCGTCAGTCCTCAATCCTCAATCCTCAATCCTCAATCCTCAATCCTCAATCCTCAATCCTCAATCCTCAATCCTCAATCCTCAATCCTCAATCCTCAATCCTCAATCCACAATCCTCAACCTTCAATACTCAATAATCAATCTCCAATCCTAGATCCTCAATCCTCAATCCTCAATCCTCAATCCTCAATCCTCATTCTTCAATCCTCAATACCCAATCCTCAATCTTCAATCCTCAAACATCAATCCTCAATTCTCAATCCTCAATCCTCAGTCCTCAGTCGTCGAACCTCAATCCCCGACCCTTAGCACTCATACTCAATCCTCAGTCCTCAATCCTCAATCCTCAAACCTAAATCCTCTACCGTCAGTCCTCGTCCTCAATCCTCAAACCTCAATCCTCAATCCTCAATATTCAATCATCAATACTCAACCATCAATCCTCAATCCTCAATCCTCAATCCTCAATCCTCAATCCTCAGGCATCAATACTCAATCTACAATATTCAATCCTCAATCCTGAATCCTCAATCCACAATGCTCAACCTTCAATACTCAATACTCAATCTACAATCCTCAATCCTCAATCCTCAATCCTCAATCCTCAAACCTCAATCCTCTACCCTCAGTCCTCATCCTCAATTCTCAATTCTCAATCCTCAATCCTCAATCCTCAATCTTCAATCCGCAATAATCAATCTCCGATCCTAGGTCCTCAATCCCCAACCTTCAATCGTTAATCCTAAATCTTCAATCCTCAATCCCCAGTCATCAATCTTCAATCCTCAATGCTCACTCCTCAATCCTCAATCCTCAGTCCTCAATCCCCAATCCTCAATCCTCAATCCTCAAACCTCAATCCTCAATCCTCAATATTCAATCATCAATACTCAATCTTCAATCCTCAATCCTCAAACCTCAATCCTCAATCCTCATTCTTCAATCCTAAATACCCAATCCTCAATCTTCAATCCTCAATCCTCAATCCTCATTTCTCAATCCTCAATCCTTAATCCTCAGACCTCAAACATCAATATTCAATCCTCAGTCCTCGTCCTCAAACCACAACCCTCAATCCTCAGTCCTCAATATTCAATCATCAATATTCAATCTTCAATACTCAATCCTCAATCCTCAATCCTCAATCCTCAATCCTCAATCTTCAACCCTGAATCCTCAATCCTCAATACTCAATCCTCAATCTTCAATCCTCAATACTCAATCTTCAATCCTCAGTCCTCAATCCTCAATCCTCAATCCTCAATCTTCAATCCTCAACACTCAATCTTCAATCCTCAGTCCTCAATCCTCAATCCTCAATCCTCATTCTTCAAACCTCAATACCCAATCCTCAATCTTCAATCCTCAATCCTCAATCCTCAATCCTAATTCCTCAATCCTCATTCTTCAATCCTCAATAACCAATCCTCAATTTCAATCCTCAATCTTCAATCCTCATTTCTCAAACCTCAATCCTCAACCCTCAGTCCTCATACTCAATTCGCAATTCTCAATCCTCAATCGTCAATCCTCAATCTTCAATCCTCAATAATCAATCTCCAATCCTCAATCCTCAATCCTCGATCCTCAATCCTAAGGCATCAATACTCAATCTTCAATACTCAATCCTCAATCCTCAATCCTCAATCCTCAATCCTCAACCATCAATCCTCATTCCTCAAACCTGCATCCTCAACCCTCAGTCCTCATCCTCAATTCTCAATTCTCAATCCTCAATCTTCAATCCTCAATCTTCAATCCTCAATAATCAATCTCCGATCCTAGATCCTCAATCCCCAATCTTCAATCGTTAATCCTCAATATTCAATGCTCAATCCCCAGTCATCAATCTTCAATCCTCAATGCTCAATCCTTAATCCTCAATCCTCAGTCCTCAATCCCCAATCCTCAATCCTCAAACCTCAAACCTCAAAAGTCAGTCCTCGTCCTCAATCCTCAAACCTCAATCCTCAATCCTCAATATTCAATCATCAATACTCAATCTTCAATCCTCAATCATCAAACCTCAATCCTCAATCCTCATTCTTCAACCCTAAATACACAATCCTCAATCTTCAATCCTCAATCCTCATTCCTCAAGCCTCAATCCTCAACCCTCAGTCCTCATACTCAATTCTCAATCCTCAATCCTCAATCCTCAATCTTCAATCGTCAATAATCAATCTCCAATCCTCAATCCTCAATCCTCGATCCTCAATCTTCAGGCATCAATACTCAATCTTCAATACTCAATCTTCAATCCTCAATCCTCAATCCTCAATCCTCAATCCTCAAACCTCAATCCTCAATCCTCAATATTCAATCATCAATACTCAATCTTCAATCCTCAATCCTCAATCCTCAATCCTCAATCCTCAATCCTCAATCCTCAATCCTCAATCCTCAATCCTCAATCCTCAATCCTCAATCCTCAATCCTCAATCCACAATCCTCAACCTTCAATACTCAATAATCAATCTCCAATCCTAGATCCTCAATCCTCAATCCTCAATCCTCAATCCTCAATACTCATTCTTCAATCCTCAATACCTAATCCTCAATCTTCAATCCTCAAACATCAATCCTCAATTCTCAATCCTGAATCCTCAGTCCTCAGTCGTCAAACCTCAATCCCCGACCCTTAGCACTCATCCTCAATCCTCAGTCTTCAATCCTCAATCCTCAAACCTAAATCCTCTACCGTCAGTCCTCGTCCTCAATCCTCAAACCTCAATCCTCGATCCTCGATATTCAATCATCAATACTCAATCTTCAATCCTCAATCCTAAATCCTCAATCCTCAATCCTCAATCCTCAATCCTCAATATTCAATCATCAATACTCAATCTTCAATCCTCAATCTTCAATCCTCAATACTCAATCTTCAATCCTCAATCCTCAATCCTCAATCCTCAATCCTCAATCCTCAGGCATCAATACTCAATCTACAGTATTCAATCCTCAATCCTTAATCCTCAATCCACAATCCACAACCTTCAATACTCAATACTCAATCTTCAATCCTCAATCCTGACTCCTCAATCCTCAATCCTCAATCCTCAATCCTCAATCCTCAATATTCAATCCTCAATACTCAATCTTCAATCATCAATCCTCAATCCTCAATTCTCAGTCGTCAATCCTCAGTCATCAATCCTCAATCTTGAATACTCAATCGTCAATCCTTAGCCCTCAATCCTCAATCCACAATCCTCGTTCCTCAAACCTCAATCCTCAACCCTCAGTCTTCATCCTCAATTCTCAATTCTCTATCCTCAATCCTCAATCCTCAATCCTCAATCCTCAACCCTCAGTCTTCGTCCTCAATTCTCAATTCCCAATCCTCAATCCTCAGGCATCAATACTCAATCTACAGTATTGAATCCTCAATCCTTAATCCTCAATCCACAATCCACAACCTTCAATACTCAATACTCAATCCTCAATCCTCAATCCTCAATCCTCAATCCTCAAACCTCAATCCTCAATCCTCAATCCTCAATATTCAATCCTCAATACTCAATCTTCAATCATCAATCCTCAATCCTCAATTCTCAATCCTCAGTCATCAATCCTCAATCTTCAATACTCAATCGTCAATCCTTAGTCCTCAATCCTCAATCCACAATCCTCAACCTTCAATACTCAATAATCAATCTCCAATCCTAGATCCTCAATCCTCAATCCTCAATCCTCAATCCTCAATACTCATTCTTCAATCCTCAATACCTAATCCTCAATCTTCAATCCTCAAACATCAATCCTCAATTCTCAATCCTGAATCCTCAGTCCTCAGTCGTCAAACCTCAATCCCCGACCCTTAGCACTCATCCTCAATCCTCAGTCTTCAATCCTCAATCCTCAAACCTAAATCCTCTACCGTCAGTCCTCGTCCTCAATCCTCAAACCTCAATCCTCGATCCTCGATATTCAATCATCAATACTCAATCTTCAATCCTCAATCCTAAATCCTCAATCCTCAATCCTCAATCCTCAATCCTCAATATTCAATCATCAATACTCAATCTTCAATCCTCAATCTTCAATCCTCAATACTCAATCTTCAATCCTCAATCCTCAATCCTCAATCCTCAATCCTCAATCCTCAGGCATCAATACTCAATCTACAGTATTCAATCCTCAATCCTTAATCCTCAATCCACAATCCACAACCTTCAATACTCAATACTCAATCTTCAATCCTCAATCCTGACTCCTCAATCCTCAATCCTCAATCCTCAATCCTCAATCCTCAATATTCAATCCTCAATACTCAATCTTCAATCATCAATCCTCAATCCTCAATTCTCAGTCGTCAATCCTCAGTCATCAATCCTCATTCTTGAATACTCAATCGTCAATCCTTAGCCCTCAATCCTCAATCCACAATCCTCGTTCCTCAAACCTCAATCCTCAACCCTCAGTCTTCATCCTCAATTCTCAATTCTCTATCCTCAATCCTCAATCCTCAATCCTCAATCCTCAACCCTCAGTCTTCGTCCTCAATTCTCAATTCCCAATCCTCAATCCTCAGGCATCAATACTCAATCTACAGTATTGAATCCTCAATCCTTAATCCTCAATCCACAATCCACAACCTTCAATACTCAATACTCAATCTTCAATCCTCAGTCCTGAATCCTCAATCCTCAATCCTCAATCCTCAATCCTCAATCCTCAATATTCAATCCTCAATACTCAATCTTCAATCATCAATCCTCAATCCTCAATTCTCAATCCTCAGTCATCAATCCTCAATCTTCAATACTCAATCGTCAATCCTTAGTCCTCAATCCTCAATCCTCAATCCTCGTTCCTCAGACCTCAATCCTCAACCCTCAGTCTTCATCCTCAATTCTCAATTCTCAATCTTCAATCCTCATTCCTCAATCCTCAATACTCAATCCTCAATCTTCAATCCTCAATACTCAGTCTTCAATCCTCAATCCTCAATCCTCAATCCTCAATCCTCAATCTTCAATCCTCAACACTCAATCTTCAATCCTCAATCCTCAATCCTCAATCCTCAATCCTCATTCTTCAATCCTCAATACCCAATCCTCAATCTTCAACCCTCAATCCTCAATCCTCAATCCTAATTCCTCAATCCTCTTTCTTCAATCCTCAATACCCAATCCTCAATTTCAAACCTCAATCCTCAATCCTCATTTCTCAATCCTCAACCCTCAACCCTCAGCCCTCATCCTCCATCCTCAGTACTCAATCCTCTATCCTCAATCTTCAATCCTCAATACCCAATCTTCAATCCTCATTCCTCAATCCTCAATCCTCAATCCTCAATCTTCAATCCTCAATACTCAATCTGCAACCCTCAATCCTCAAACCTCAATCCTCAATCCTCATTCCTCAATCCTCAATACCCAATCCTCAATAATCAATCCTCAATCCTCAATCCTCAATATTCAATCATCAATACTCAATCTACAATCCTCAATCTTCAATCCTGAATACTCAATCTTCAATCCTCAATCCTCAATCCTCAATCCTCAATCCTCAATTCCCAGGCATCAATACTCAATCTACAATATTCAATCCTCAATCCTTAATCCTCAATCCAGAATCCTCAACCTTCAATACTCAATACTCAATCTTCAATCCTCAATCCTCAATCCTCAATCCTCAATCCTCAATCCTCAATATTCAATCCTCAATACTCAATCTTCAATCATCATCCTCAATCCTCAATTCTCAGTCGTCAATCCTCAGTCATCAATCCTCAATCTTCAACACTCAATCGTCAATCCTTAGTCCTCAATCCTCAATCCTCAATTCTCGTTCCTCAAACCTCAATCCTCAATCCTCAATACTCAATCTTCAATCCTCAATCCTCACTCCTCAATCCTCTATCCTCAATCCTCAATCTTCAATCCTCAATACTCAATCTGCAATCAACAATCCTAAATCCCCAATCCTCAATGTTCAAACCTCAATACCCAATCCTCAATCGTCAATCCCCAATCCTCAATCCTCAGGCATCAATACTCAATCTTCAATACTCAATCCTCAATCCTCAATCCTCAATCCTCATTTCTCAATCCTCAATCCTTAATCCTCAGACATCAAACACCAATATTCAATCCTCAGTCCTCGTCCTCAATCCACAACCCTCAATCCTCAGTCCTCAATATTCAATCATCAATATTCAATCTTCAATACTCAATCCTCAATCCTCAATCCTCAATCCTCAATCCTCAATCTTCAACCCTGAATCCTCAGTCCTCAATACCCAATCCTCAATCTTCAATCCTCAATACTCAATCTTCAATCCTCAATATTCAATCATCAATACTCAATCTTCAATCCTCAATCATCAAACCTCAATCCTCAATCCTCATTCTACAACTCTAAATACACAATCCTCAATCTTCAATCCTCAATCCTCATTCCTCAAGCCACAATCCTCAACCCTCAGTCCTCATACTCAATTCTCAATCCTCAATCCTCAATCCTCAATCTTCAATCGTCAATAATCAATCTCCAATCCTCAATCCTCAATCCTCAATCCTCAATCCTCAGGCATCAATACTCAATCTTCAATACTCAATCTTCAATCCTCAATCCTCAATCCTCAATCCTCAAACCTCAATCTTCAATCCTCAATATTCAATCATCAATCCTCAATATTCAATCGTCAATCCTCAATGCTCACTCCTCAATCCTCAATCCTCAGTCCTCAATCCCCAATCCTCAATCCTCAATCCTCAATCCTCAATATTCAATCCTCAATACTCAATCTTCAATCATCAATCCTCAATCCTCAATTCTCAGTCGTCAATCCTCAGTCATCAATCCTCAATCTTGAATACTCAATCGTCAATCCTTAGCCCTCAATCCTCAATCCACAATCCTCGTTCCTCAAACCTCAATCCTCAACCCTCAGTCTTCATCCTCAATTCTCAATTCTCTATCCTCAATCCTCAATCCTCAATCCTCAATCCTCAACCCTCAGTCTTCGTCCTCAATTCTCAATTCTCAATCCTCAATCCTCAGGCATCAATACTCAATCTACAGTATTGAATCCTCAATCCTTAATCCTCAATCCACAATCCACAACCTTCAATACTCAATACTCAATCTTCAATCCTCAGTCCTGAATCCTCAATCCTCAATCCTCAATCCTCAATCCCCAATCCTCAATATTCAATCCTCAATACTCAATCTTCAATCATCAATCCTCAATCCTCAATTCTCAATCCTCAGTCATCAATCCTCAATCTTCAATACTCAATCGTCAATCCTTAGTCCTCAATCCTCAATCCTCAATCCTCGTTCCTCAGACCTCAATCCTCAACCCTCAGTCTTCATCCTCAATTCTCAATTCTCAACCTTCAATCCTCATTCCTCAATCCTCAATACTCAATCCTCAATCTTCAATCCTCAATACTCAGTCTTCAATCCTCAATCCTCAATCCTCAATCCTCAATCCTCAATCCTCAATCTTCAATCCTCAACACTCAATCTTCAATCCTCAATCCTCTATCCTCAATCCTCAATCCTCATTCTTCAATCCTCAATACCCAATCCTCAATCTTCAACCCTCAATCCTCAATCCTCAATCCTAATTCCTCAATCCTCTTTCTTCAATCCTCAATACCCAATCCTCAATTTCAAACCTCAATCCTCAATCCTCATTTCTCAATCTTCAACCCTCAACCCTCAGCCCTCATCCTCCATCCTCAGTACTCAATCCTCTATCCTCAATCTTCAATCCTCAATACCCAATCTTCAATCCTCATTCCTCAATCCTCAATCCTCAATCCTCAATCTTCAATCCTCAATACTCAATCTGCAACCCTCAATCCTCAAACCTCAATCCTCAATCCTCATTCCTCAATCCTCAATACCCAATCCTCAATCCTCAATCCTCAATCCTCAATCCTCAATATTCAATCATCAATACTCAATCTACAATCCTCAATCTTCAATCCTGAATACTCAATCTTCAATCCTCAATCCTCAATCCTCAATCCTCAATCCTCAATTCCCAGGCATCAATACTCAATCTACAATATTCAATCCTCAATCCTTAATCCTCAATCCAGAATCCTCAACCTTCAATACTCAATACTCAATCTTCAATCCTCAATCCTCAATCCTCAATCCTCAATCCTCAATCCTCAATATTCAATCCTCAATACTCAATCTTCAATCATCATCCTCAATCCTCAATTCTCAGTCGTCAATCCTCAGTCATCAATCCTCAATCTTCAACACTCAATCGTCAATCCTTAGTCCTCAATCCTCAATCCTCAATTCTCGTTCCTCAAACCTCAATCCTCAACCCTCAGTCTTCATCCTCAATCCTCAAACCTCAATCCTCAATCCTCAATATTCAATCATCAATACTCAATCTGCAATCCTCAATCCTCAAACCTCAATCCTCAATCCTCATTCTTCAATCCTCAATACCCAGTCCTCAATCTTCAATCCTCAATCCTCAATCCTCAATTATTAATCGTCAATCCTCAATCCCCAGACCTCAAACATCAATACTCAACCCTCAGTCCTCGTCCTCAATCCACAACCCTCAATCCTCAATCCTCAATCTTCAATCATCAATATTCAATCTTCAGTCCTCAATCCTCAATCCTCAATCCTCAATGTTCAATCCACAATACCCAATCCTCAATCTTCAATCCTCAATCCTCAATCCTGAATCCTCAATCCTCAATCTTCAATCCTCAAACCTCAATCCTCAATACTCAATCCTCAATCTTCAATCCTCAATACTCAATCCTCAATCCTCAATACTCAATCTTCAATCCTCAATCCTCACTCCTCAATCCTCAATCCTCAATCCTCAATCTTCAATCCTCAATACTCAATCTGCAATCAACAATCCTCAATCCCCAATCCTCAATGTTCAAACCTCAATACCCAATCCTCAATCGTCAATCCTCAATCCTCAAGCGTCAATCCTGAATCCTCAATCCTCAACCTTCAATCCTCAATAATGAATCTTCAATCATCAATCCTCAATCCTCATTCCTCAATCCTCAATCCTGAATATTCAATCCTCAGTCCCCAATCCTCAATCTTCAATCCTCAGTCCTCAATCCTCAATCCTCAATTCTCAATACTCAGTCCTCAGTCCTCAAACCTCAGCGCTCAATCCTCAATCCTCTATCATCAATCCTCAATCTTCAATACTCAATACTCGATCCTCAATCCTCAGTCCTCAATCCTCAATCATCAATCCTCAATCTTCAATACTCAATCCTCAACCCCAATGCTCAATACTCAACCATCAACCCTCAATTCTCAATACTCAATAGAATATCCGGAATTCTCAGGATTCAATACTCAAACCTCAAACCTCAACTCTCAGCCCTCATACTCCATCTTCAATCCTCTATCCTCAATCCTCAATCTTCAATCCTCAATACTCAATCTTCAATCCTCAATCCTCAATCCTCAATCCTCATTCTTCAATCCTCAATAACCAATCCTCAATCTTCAATCCTCAATCCTCAATCCTCAGTCCTCAATTCTCAATACTCAGTCCTCAATTCTCAGTCCTCAAACATCAATCCTGAATCCACAACCCTGAATCCTCAATCCCCAGACCTCAAACATCAATACTCAGCCCTCAGTCCTCGTCCTCAATCCACAACCCTCAATCCTCAATCCTCAATCTTCAATCATCAATATTCAATCTTCAGTCCTCATTCCTGAATCCTCAACCCTCAATCCTCAATCCTCAATGTTCAATCCGCAATACCCAATCCTCAATTTTCAATCCTCAATCCTCAATCCTCTGTCCTCAATTCTCAATACTCAGTCCTCAATTCTCAGTTCTCAAACCTCAGTCCTGAATCCACAATCCTGAATCCTCAATCTTCAGACCTCAGTCCTCAACAATCAGTCGTCAATTCTCAGTCCTCAGTAGAATATCATCAATTCACACATTTCAATACTCAATAGTCAATCTGCAATCTTCAAATCTCTATCCACAAACATCAATTCTCATCACTCAACACTCAACACTCAGTCCCCAATCCTCAATCATCAATCCTCTATCCTCAGTCCTCAATTCTCAATCCTCAATCCTCAGTCCTCAGACCTCAAACCTCAATCCTCAACTCTCAGCCCTCATCCTCAATCCTCAATCCTCAATCTTCAATCCTCAATCCTCAATCCTCAAGCCTCAATCCTCAATCCTCAATCCTCAGTCCTCAAACCTCAATCCTCAACACTCAATTCTCAATCCTCAATCTTCAATCCTCAATCCTCAATCCTCAATCCCCAATCCTCAATCCTCAGGCATCAATACTCAATCTTCAATACTCAATCCTCAATCCTCAATCCTCAATCCTCATTTCTCAATCCTCAATCCTTAATCCTCAGACATCAAACACCAATATTCAATCCTCAGTCCTCGTCCTCAATCCACAACCCTCAATCCTCAGTCCTCAATATTCAATCATCAATATTCAATCTTCAATACTCAATCCTCAATCCTCAATCCTCAATCCTCAATCCTCAATCTTCAACCCTGAATCCTCAGTCCTCAATACCCAATCCTCAATCTTCAATCCTCAATACTCAATCTTCAATCCTCAATATTCAATCATCAATACTCAATCTTCAATCCTCAATCATCAAACCTCAATCCTCAATCCTCATTCTACAACTCTAAATACACAATCCTCAATCTTCAATCCTCAATCCTCATTCCTCAAGCCACAATCCTCAACCCTCAGTCCTCATACTCAATTCTCAATCCTCAATCCTCAATCCTCAATCTTCAATCGTCAATAATCAATCTCCAATCCTCAATCCTCAATCCTCAATCCTCAATCCTCAGGCATCAATACTCAATCTTCAATACTCAATCTTCAATCCTCAATCCTCAATCCTCAATCCTCAAACCTCAATCTTCAATCCTCAATATTCAATCATCAATCCTCAATATTCAATCGTCAATCCTCAATGCTCACTCCTCAATCCTCAATCCTCAGTCCTCAATCCCCAATCCTCAATCCTCAAACCTCAATCCTCAACCGTCAGTCCTCGTCCTCAATCCTCAAACCTCAATCCTCAATCCTCAATATTCAATCATCAATACTCAATCTTCAATCCTCAATCCTCAAACCTCAATCCTCAATCCTCATTCTTCAATCCTAAGTACCCAATCCTCAATTTCCAATCCTCAATCCTCAATCCTCAATTCTCAATCCTCAATCCTTAATACTCAGAACTCAAACATCAATATTCAACCCTCAGTCCTCGTCCTCAATCCACAACCCTCAATCCTCAGTCCTCAATATTCAATCATCAATATTCAATCTTCAATCCTCAATCCTCAATCCTCAATCCTCAATCCTCAATCCTCAATCTTCAACCCTGAATCCTCAATCCTCAATACTCAGTCCTCAATCTTCAATCCTCAATACTCAATCTTCAACCCCAATCCTCAATCCTCAATCCTCAATCCTCAATCTTCAATCCTCAACACTAATCTTGAATCCTCATTCTTCAATCCTCAATACCCAAACCTCAATCCTCAATCCTCAATCCTAATTCCTCAATCCTCATTCTTCAATCCTCAATACCCAATCCTCAATTTCAATCCTCAATCTTCAATCCTCATTTCTCAAACCTCAATCCTCAACCCTCAGTCCTCATACTCAATTCGCAATTCTCAATCCTCAATCCTCAATCCTCAATCTTCAATCCTCAATAATCTATCTCCATACCTCAATCCTCAATCCTCGATCCTCAATCCTCAGGCATCAATACTCAGTCTTCAATACTCAATCCTCAATCCTCAATCCTCAATCCTCAATCCTCAAACCTCAATCCTCAATCCTCAATATTCAATCATCAATACTCAATCTTCAATACTCAATCCTCTATCCTCAATCCTCAATCCTCAATCCTCAATCCTCAATCCTCAATCCTCAATCCTCAATCCTCAATCCTCAATCCTCAATCCTCAATCCTCAATCCACAATCCTCAACCTTCAATACTCAATAATCAATCTCCAATCATAGATCCTCAATCCTCAATCCTCAATCCTCAATCCTCAATCCTCATTCTTCAATCCTCAATACCTAATCCTCAATCTTCAATCCTCAAACATCAATCCTCAATTCTCAATCCTCAATCCTCAGTCCTCAGTCGTCAAACCTCAATCCCCGACCCTTAGCACTCATCCTCAATCCTCAGTCTTCAATCCTCAATCCTCAAACCTAAATCCTCTACCGTCAGTCCTCGTCCTCAATCCTCAAACCTCAATCCTCAATCCTCAATATTCAATCATCAATACTCAATCTTCAATCCTCAATACTCAATCTGCAATCCTCAATCCTCAAACCTCAATCCTCAATCCTCATTCCTCAATACCCAATCCTCAATCTTCAATCCTCAATCCTCAATCCTCAATTCTCTATCCTCAATCCTTAATCCTCAGACCTCAAACATCAATATTCAACCCTCAGTCCTCGTCCTCAATCCACAACCCTCAATCCTCAGACCTCAATATTCAATCATCAATATTCAATCTTCAATGCTCAATCCTCAATCCTCAATCCTGAATCCTCAATCCTCAATCTTCAATCCTCAAACCTCAATCCTCAATACTCAATCCTCAATCTTCAATCCTCAATACTCAATCCTCAATCCTCAATACTCAATCTTCAATCCTCAATCCTCAATCCTCAATCCTCAATCCTCATCCTTCAATCCTCAATACCCAATCCTCAATCTTCAATCCTCAATCCTCAGACCTCAATCCTCAATCCTCAATCCTCATTCTTCAATCCTCAATACCCAGTCCTCAATCTTCAATCCTCAATCCTCAATCCTCAATTCTCAATCGTCAATCCTCAATCCCCAGACCTCAAACATCAATACTCAACCCTCAGTCCTCGTCCTCAATCCACAACCCTCAATCCTCAATCCTCAATCTTCAATCATTTATATTCAATCTTCAGTCCTCAATCCTCAATCCTCAATCCTCAGTGTTCAATCCACAATACACAATCCTCAATCTTCAATCCTCAATCCTCAATCCTGAATCCTCAATCCTCAATCTTCAATCCTCAAACCTCAATCCTCAATACTCAATCCTCAATCTTCAATCCTCAATACTCAATCCTCAATCCTCAATACTCAATCTTCAATCCTCAATCCTCATTCCTCAATCCTCAATCCTCAATCCTCAATCTTCAATCCTCAATACTCAATCTGCAATCCTCAATCCTCAATCCTCAATCCTCAATGTTCAAACCTCAATACCCAATCCTCAATCGTCAATCCTCAATCCTCAAGCGTCAATCCTCAATCCTGAATCCTCAACCCTCAATCCTCGGTCCTCAAACCTCAATCCCTAAACCTCAAACCTGAATCCTCAATCTTCAGCCCTCAGTCCTCTTAAATCAATTGTCAATCCTCAGTCCTCAATAGAATATCCTCAATTCACAGTTTTCAATACTCAATCCCCATTCTTCACTCTTCATATCTCAATCCACAAATATCAATTCTCATCACTAAACCATCATCACTCAGTCCTCAATCTTCAATCCTGAATCCACAATCCTCAACCTTCAATCCTCAATAATGAATCTTCAATCATCAATCCTCAATCCTCATTCCTCAGTCCTCAATCCTGAATATTCAATCCTCTGTCCCCAATCCTCAATCTCCAATCCTCAGTCCTCAATCCTCAATCCTCAATTCTCAATACTCAGTCCTCAGTCCTCAAACCTCAGCGCTCAATCCTCAATCCTCTATCATCAATCCTCAATCTTCAATACTCAATACTCGATCCTCAATCCTCAGTCCTCAATCCTCAATCATCAATCCTCAATCTTCAATACTCAATCCTCAACCCCAATGCTCAATACTCAACCATCAACCCTCAATTCTCAATACTGAATAGAATATCCGGAATTCTCAGGATTCAATACTCAAACCTCAAACCTCAACTCTCAGCCCTCATACTCCATCTTCAATCCTCTATCCTCAATCCTCAATCTTCAATCCTCAATACTCAATCTTCAATCCTCAATCCTCAATCCTCAATTCTCATTCTTCAATCCTCAATAACCAATCCTCAATCTTCAATCCTCAATCCTCAATCCTCAGTCCTCAATTCTCAATACTCAGTCCTCAATTCTCAGTCCTCAAACCTCAATACTGAATCCACAACCCTGAATCCTCAATCCCCAGACCTCAAACATCAATACTCAGCCCTCAGTCCTCGTCCTCAATCCACAACTCTCAATCCTCAATCCTCAATCTTCAATCATCAATATTCAATCTTCAGTCCTCATTCCTCAATCCTAAATCCTCAATCCTCAATCCTCGATGTTCAATCCGCAATACCCAATCCTCAATCTTCAATCCTCAATCCTCAATCCTCTGTCCTTAATTCTCAATACTCAGTCCTCAATTCTCAGTTCTCAAACCTCAATCCTGAATCCACAATCCTGAATCCTCAATCTTCAGACCTCAGTCCTCAATAGAATATCATCAATTCACACATTTCAATACTCAATACTCAATCTGCAATCTTCAAATCTCTATCCACAAACATCAATTCTCATCACTCAACACTCAACACTCAGTCCCCAATCCTCAATCATCAATCCTCTATCCTCAATCCTCAATTCTCAATCCTCAATCCTCAGTCCTCAGACCTCTTAAATCAATTGTCAATCCTCATTCCTCAATAGAATATCCTCAATTCACAGCTTTCAATACTCAATCCCCATTCTTCACTCTTCAAATCTCAATCCACAAATATCAATTCTCATCACTAAACCATCAACACTCAGTCCTCAATCTTCAATCCTCAATCCTCAATCCTCAACCTTCAATCCTCAATAATGAATCTTCAATCATCAATCCTCAATCCTCAATCCTCAATCCTCAATCCTGAATATTCAATCCTCAGTCCCCAATCCTCAATCTTCAATCCTCAGTCCTCAATCCTCAATCCTCAATTCTCAATACTCAGTCCTCAGTCCTCAAATCTCAGCGCTCAATCCTCAATCCTCTATCATCAATCCTGAATCTTCAATACTCAATACTCAATCCTCAATCCTCAATCCTCAATCCTCAATCATCAATCCTCAATCTTCAACACTCAATCCTCAACCCCAATGCTCAATACTCAACCATCAACCCTCAATTCTCAATACTCAATAGAATATCCTGAATTCTCAGGATTCAATACTCAAACCTCAAACCCCAACTCTCAGCCCTCATCCTCCATCTTCATTCCTCTATCCTCAATCTTCAATCTTCAATCCTCAATACTCAATCTTCAATCCTCAATCCTCAATCCTCAATCCTCATTCTTCAATCCTCAATACCCAATCCTCAATCTTCAACCCTCAATCCTCAATCCTGAATTCTCAATCCCCAATCCTCAATCCCCAGACCTCAAACATCAATACTCAGCCCTCAGTCCTCGTCGTCAATCCACAACCCTCAATCCTCAATCCTCAATCTTCAATCATCAATATTCAATCTTCAGTCCTCAATCCTCAATCCTCAATCCTCAATCCTCAATCCTCAATGTTCAATCCGCAATACCCAATCCTCAATTTTCAATCCTCAATCCTCAATCCTCAGTCCTCAATTCTCAATACTCAGTCCTGAATTCTCAGTCCTCAAACCTCAATCCTGAATCCACAATCCTCAATCCTCATTCTTCAATCCTAAGTACCCAATCCTCAATTTCCAATCCTCAATCCTCAATCCTCAATTCTCAATCCTCAATCCTTAATACTCAGAACTCAAACATCAATATTCAACCCTCAGTCCTCGTCCTCTATCCACAACCCTCAATCCTCAGTCCTCAATATTCAATCATCAATATTCAATCTTCAATCCTCAATCCTCAATCCTCAATCCTCAATCCTCAATCCTCAATCTTCAACCCTGAATCCTCAATCCTCAATACTCAGTCCTCAATCTTCAATCCTCAATACTCAATCTTCAACCCCAATCCTCAATCCTCAATCCTCAATCCTCAATCTTCAATCCTCAACACTAATCTTGAATCCTCATTCTTCAATCCTCAATACCCAAACCTCAATCCTCAATCCTCAATCCTAATTCCTCAATCCTCATTCTTCAATCCTCAATACCCAATCCTCAATTTCAATCCTCAATCTTCAATCCTCATTTCTCAAACCTCAATCCTCAACCCTCAGTCCTCATACTCAATTCGCAATTCTCAATCCTCAATCCTCAATCCTCAATCTTCAATCCGCAATAATCTATCTCCAACCCTCAATCCTCAATCCTCGATCCTCAATCCTCAGGCATCAATACTCAGTCTTCAATACTCAATCCTCAATCCTCAATCCTCAATCCTCAATCCTCAAACCTCAATCCTCAATCCTCAATATTCAATCATCAATACTCAATCTTCAATACTCAATCCTCTATCCTCAATCCTCAATCCTCAATCCTCAATCCTCAATCCTCAATCCTCAATCCTCAATCCTCAATCCTCAATCCTCAATCCTCAATCCTCAATCCACAATCCTCAACCTTCAATACTCAATAATCAATCTCCAATCATAGATCCTCAATCCTCAATCCTCAATCCTCAATCCTCAATCCTCATTCTTCAATCCTCAATACCTAATCCTCAATCTTCAATCCTCAAACATCAATCCTCAATTCTCAATCCTCAATCCTCAGTCCTCAGTCGTCAAACCTCAATCCCCGACCCTTAGCACTCATCCTCAATCCTCAGTCTTCAATCCTCAATCCTCAAACCTAAATCCTCTACCGTCAGTCCTCGTCCTCAATCCTCAAACCTCAATCCTCAATCCTCAATATTCAATCATCAATACTCAATCTTCAATCCTCAATACTCAATCTGCAATCCTCAATCCTCAAACCTCAATCCTCAATCCTCATTCCTCAATACCCAATCCTCAATCTTCAATCCTCAATCCTCAATCCTCAATTCTCTATCCTCAATCCTTAATCCTCAGACCTCAAACATCAATATTCAACCCTCAGTCCTCGTCCTCAATCCACAACCCTCAATCCTCAGACCTCAATATTCAATCATCAATATTCAATCTTCAATGCTCAATCCTCAATCCTCAATCCTGAATCCTCAATCCTCAATCTTCAATCCTCAAACCTCAATCCTCAATACTCAATCCTCAATCTTCAATCCTCAATACTCAATCCTCAATCCTCAATACTCAATCTTCAATCCTCAATCCTCAATCCTCAATCCTCAATCCTCATCCTTCAATCCTCAATACCCAATCCTCAATCTTCAATCCTCAATCCTCAGTCCTCAATCCTCAATCCTCAATCCTCATTCTTCAATCCTCAATACCCAGTCCTCAATCTTCAATCCTCAATCCTCAATCCTCAATTCTCAATCGTCAATCCTCAATCCCCAGACCTCAAACATCAATACTCAACCCTCAGTCCTCGTCCTCAATCCACAACCCTCAATCCTCAATCCTCAATCTTCAATCATTTATATTCAATCTTCAGTCCTCAATCCTCAATCCTCAATCCTCAATCCTCAATCCTCGATGTTCAATCCGCAATACCCAATCCTCAATCTTCAATCCTCAATCCTCAATCCTCTGTCCTTAATTCTCAATACTCAGTCCTCAATTCTCAGTTCTCAAACCTCAATCCTGAATCCACAATCCTGAATCCTCAATCTTCAGACCTCAGTCCTCAATAGAATATCATCAATTCACACATTTCAATACTCAATACTCAATCTGCAATCTTCAAATCTCTATCCACAAACATCAATTCTCATCACTCAACACTCAACACTCAGTCCCCAATCCTCAATCATCAATCCTCTATCCTCAATCCTCAATTCTCAATCCTCAATCCTCAGTCCTCAGACCTCTTAAATCAATTGTCAATCCTCATTCCTCAATAGAATATCCTCAATTCACAGCTTTCAATACTCAATCCCCATTCTTCACTCTTCAAATCTCAATCCACAAATATCAATTCTCATCACTAAACCATCAACACTCAGTCCTCAATCTTCAATCCTCAATCCTCAATCCTCAACCTTCAATCCTCAATAATGAATCTTCAATCATCAATCCTCAATCCTCAATCCTCAATCCTCAATCCTGAATATTCAATCCTCAGTCCCCAATCCTCAATCTTCAATCCTCAGTCCTCAATCCTCAATCCTCAATTCTCAATACTCAGTCCTCAGTCCTCAAATCTCAGCGCTCAATCCTCAATCCTCTATCATCAATCCTGAATCTTCAATACTCAATACTCAATCCTCAATCCTCAATCCTCAATCCTCAATCATCAATCCTCAATCTTCAACACTCAATCCTCAACCCCAATGCTCAATACTCAACCATCAACCCTCAATTCTCAATACTCAATAGAATGTCCTGAATTCTCAGGATTCAATACTCAAACCTCAAACCCCAACTCTCAGCCCTCATCCTCCATCTTCATTCCTCTATCCTCAATCTTCAATCTTCAATCCTCAATACTCAATCTTCAATCCTCAATCCTCAATCCTCAATCCTCATTCTTCAATCCTCAATACCCAATCCTCAATCTTCAACCCTCAATCCTCAATCCTGAATTCTCAATCCCCAATCCTCAATCCCCAGACCTCAAACATCAATACTCAGCCCTCAGTCCTCGTCGTCAATCCACAACCCTCAATCCTCAATCCTCAATCTTCAATCATCAATATTCAATCTTCAGTCCTCAATCCTCAATCCTCAATCCTCAATCCTCAATCCTCAATGTTCAATCCGCAATACCCAATCCTCAATTTTCAATTCTCAATCCTCAATCCTCAGTCCTCAATTCTCAATACTCAGTCCTGAATTCTCAGTCCTCAAACCTCAATCCTGAATCCACAATCCTCAATCCTCATTCTTCAATCCTAAGTACCCAATCCTCAATTTCCAATCCTCAATCCTCAATCCTCAATTCTCAATCCTCAATCCTTAATACTCAGAACTCAAACATCAATATTCAACCCTCAGTCCTCGTCCTCTATCCACAACCCTCAATCCTCAGTCCTCAATATTCAATCATCAATATTCAATCTTCAATCCTCAATCCTCAATCCTCAATCCTCAATCCTCAATCCTCAATCTTCAACCCTGAATCCTCAATCCTCAATACTCAGTCCTCAATCTTCAATCCTCAATACTCAATCTTCAACCCCAATCCTCAATCCTCAATCCTCAATCCTCAATCTTCAATCCTCAACACTAATCTTGAATCCTCATTCTTCAATCCTCAATACCCAAACCTCAATCCTCAATCCTCAATCCTAATTCCTCAATCCTCATTCTTCAATCCTCAATACCCAATCCTCAATTTCAATCCTCAATCTTCAATCCTCATTTCTCAAACCTCAATCCTCAACCCTCAGTCCTCATACTCAATTCGCAATTCTCAATCCTCAATCCTCAATCCTCAATCTTCAATCCTCAATAATCTATCTCCAACCCTCAATCCTCAATCCTCGATCCTCAATCCTCAGGCATCAATACTCAGTCTTCAATACTCAATCCTCAATCCTCAATCCTCAATCCTCAATCCTCAAACCTCAATCCTCAATCCTCAATATTCAATCATCAATACTCAATCTTCAATACTCAATCCTCTATCCTCAATCCTCAATCCTCAATCCTCAATCCTCAATCCTCAATCCTCAATCCTCAATCCTCAATCCTCAATCCTCAATCCTCAATCCTCAATCCACAATCCTCAACCTTCAATACTCAATAATCAATCTCCAATCATAGATCCTCAATCCTCAATCCTCAATCCTCAATCCTCAATCCTCATTCTTCAATCCTCAATACCTAATCCTCAATCTTCAATCCTCAAACATCAATCCTCAATTCTCAATCCTCAATCCTCAGTCCTCAGTCGTCAAACCTCAATCCCCGACCCTTAGCACTCATCCTCAATCCTCAGTCTTCAATCCTCAATCCTCAAACCTAAATCCTCTACCGTCAGTCCTCGTCCTCAATCCTCAAACCTCAATCCTCAATCCTCAATATTCAATCATCAATACTCAATCTTCAATCCTCAATACTCAATCTGCAATCCTCAATCCTCAAACCTCAATCCTCAATCCTCATTCCTCAATACCCAATCCTCAATCTTCAATCCTCAATCCTCAATCCTCAATTCTCTATCCTCAATCCTTAATCCTCAGACCTCAAACATCAATATTCAACCCTCAGTCCTCGTCCTCAATCCACAACCCTCAATCCTCAGACCTCAATATTCAATCATCAATATTCAATCTTCAATGCTCAATCCTCAATCCTCAATCCTGAATCCTCAATCCTCAATCTTCAATCCTCAAACCTCAATCCTCAATACTCAATCCTCAATCTTCAATCCTCAATACTCAATCCTCAATCCTCAATACTCAATCTTCAATCCTCAATCCTCAATCCTCAATCCTCAATCCTCATCCTTCAATCCTCAATACCCAATCCTCAATCTTCAATCCTCAATCCTCAGTCCTCAATCCTCAATCCTCAATCCTCATTCTTCAATCCTCAATACCCAGTCCTCAATCTTCAATCCTCAATCCTCAATCCTCAATTCTCAATCGTCAATCCTCAATCCCCAGACCTCAAACATCAATACTCAACCCTCAGTCCTCGTCCTCAATCCACAACCCTCAATCCTCAATCCTCAATCTTCAATCATTTATATTCAATCTTCAGTCCTCAATCCTCAATCCTCAATCCTCAGTGTTCAATCCACAATACCCAATCCTCAATCTTCAATCCTCAATCCTCAATCCTGAATCCTCAATCCTCAATCTTCAATCCTCAAACCTCAATCCTCAATACTCAATCCTCAATCTTCAATCCTCAATACTCAATCCTCAATCCTCAATACTCAATCTTCAATCCTCAATCCTCATTCCTCAATCCTCAATCCTCAATCCTCAATCTTCAATCCTCAATACTCAATCTGCAATCCTCAATCCTCAATCCTCAATCCTCAATGTTCAAACCTCAATACCCAATCCTCAATCGTCAACCCTCAATCCTCAAGCGTCAATCCTCAATCCTGAATCCTCAACCCTCAATCCTCGGTCCTCAAACCTCAATCCCTAAACCTCAAACCTGAATCCTCAATCTTCAGCCCTCAGTCCTCTTAAATCAATTGTCAATCCTCAGTCCTCAATAGAATATCCTCAATTCACAGTTTTCAATACTCAATCCCCATTCTTCACTCTTCATATCTCAATCCACAAATATCAATTCTCATCACTAAACCATCATCACTCAGTCCTCAATCTTCAATCCTGAATCCACAATCCTCAACCTTCAATCCTCAATAATGAATCTTCAATCATCAATCCTCAATCCTCATTCCTCAATCCTCAATCCTGAATATTCAATCCTCTGTCCCCAATCCTCAATCTCCAATCCTCAGTCCTCAATCCTCAATCCTCAATTCTCAATACTCAGTCCTCAGTCCTCAAACCTCAGCGCTCAATCCTCAATCCTCTATCATCAATCCTCAATCTTCAATACTCAATACTCGATCCTCAATCCTCAGTCCTCAATCCTCAATCATCAATCCTCAATCTTCAATACTCAATCCTCAACCCCAATGCTCAATACTCAACCATCAACCCTCAATTCTCAATACTGAATAGAATATCCGGAATTCTCAGGATTCAATACTCAAACCTCAAACCTCAACTCTCAGCCCTCATACTCCATCTTCAATCCTCTATCCTCAATCCTCAATCTTCAATCCTCAATACTCAATCTTCAATCCTCAATCCTCAATCCTCAATTCTCATTCTTCAATCCTCAATAACCAATCCTCAATCTTCAATCCTCAATCCTCAATCCTCAGTCCTCAATTCTCAATACTCAGTCCTCAATTCTCAGTCCTCAAACCTCAATACTGAATCCACAACCCTGAATCCTCAATCCCCAGACCTCAAACATCAATACTCAGCCCTCAGTCCTCGTCCTCAATCCACAACCCTCAATCCTCAATCCTCAATCTTCAATCATCAATATTCAATCTTCAGTCCTCATTCCTCAATCCTAAATCCTCAATCCTCAATCCTCGATGTTCAATCCGCAATACCCAATCCTCAATCTTCAATCCTCAATCCTCAATCCTCTGTCCTTAATTCTCAATACTCAGTCCTCAATTCTCAGTTCTCAAACCTCAATCCTGAATCCACAATCCTGAATCCTCAATCTTCAGACCTCAGTCTTCAATAGAATATCATCAATTCACACATTTCAATACTCAATACTCAATCTGCAATCTTCAAATCTCTATCCACAAACATCAATTCTCATCACTCAACACTCAACACTCAGTCCCCAATCCTCAATCATCAATCCTCTATCCTCAATCCTCAATTCTCAATCCTCAATCCTCAGTCCTCAGACCTCAAACCTCAATCCTCAACTCTCAGCCCTCATCCTCAATCCTCAATCCTCAATCTTCAATCCTCAATCCTCAATCCTCAAGCCTCAATCCTCAATCCTCAATCCTCAGTCCTCAAACCTCAATCCTCAACACTCAATTCTCAATCCTCAATCCTCAATCTCCAATCCTCAATCCTCAATCCTCAATCCCCAATCCTCAATCCTCAGGCATCAATACTCAATCTTCAATACTCAATCCTCAATCCTCAATCCTCAATCCTCAATCCTCAATCCTCAATCCTCAATATTCAGTCCTCAATACTCAATCCTCAATCGTCAAACCTCAATCCTCAAGCGTCAATCCTCAATCCTGAATCCTCAGCCCTCAATCCTCAGTCCTCAAACCTCAATCCCTAATCCTCAATCCTGAATCCTCAATCTTCAGCCCTCAGTCCTCTTAAATCAATTGTCAATCCTCATTCCTCAATAGAATATCCTCAATTCACAGCTTTCAATACTCAATCCCCATTCTTCACTCTTCAAATCTCAATCCACAAATATCAATTCTCATCACTAAACCATCAACACTCAGTCCTCAATCTTCAATCCTCAATCCTCAATCCTCAACCTTCAATCCTCAATAATGAATCTTCAATCATCAATCCTCAATCCTCAATCCTCAATCCTCAATCCTGAATATTCAATCCTCAGTCCCCAATCCTCAATCTTCAATCCTCAGTCCTCAATCCTCAATCCTCAATTCTCAATACTCAGTCCTCAGTCCTCAAATCTCAGCGCTCAATCCTCAATCCTCTATCATCAATCCTGAATCTTCAATACTCAATACTCAATCCTCAATCCTCAATCCTCAATCCTCAATCATCAATCCTCAATCTTCAACACTCAATCCTCAACCCCAATGCTCAATACTCAACCATCAACCCTCAATTCTGAATACTCAATAGAATATCCTGAATTCTCAGGATTCAATACTCAAACCTCAAACCCCAACTCTCAGCCCTCATCCTCCATCTTCATTCCTCTATCCTCAATCTTCAATCTTCAATCCTCAATACTCAATCTTCAATCCTCAATCCTCAATCCTCAATCCTCATTCTTCAATCCTCAATACCTAATCCTCAATCTTCAACCCTCAATCCTCAATCCTGAATTCTCAATCCCCAATCCTCAATCCCCAGACCTCAAACATCAATACTCAGCCCTCAGTCCTCGTCGTCAATCCACAACCCTCAATCCTCAATCCTCAATCTTCAATCATCAATATTCAATCTTCAGTCCTCAATCCTCAATCCTCAATCCTCAATCCTCAATCCTCAATGTTCAATCCGCAATACCCAATCCTCAATTTTCAATCCTCAATCCTCAATCCTCAGTCCTCAATTCTCAATACTCAGTCCTGAATTCTCAGTCCTCAAACCTCAATCCTGCATCCACAATCCTGAATCCTCAATCTTCAGACCTCAGTCCTCAACAATCAGTCGTCAATTCTCAGTCCTCAATAGAATATCATCAATTCACACATTTCGATACTCAATACTCAATCTGCAATCTTCAAATCTCTATCCACAAACATCAATTCTCATCACTCAACCCTCAACACTCAGTCCCCAATCCTCAATCTTCAATCCTCAATCCTCAATCCTCATTTCTCAATCCTCAGTACTCAGTCCTCAGACCTCAAACCTCAACCCTCAACTCTCAGCCCTCATTCTCAATCCTCAATCCTCAATCTTCAATCCTCAATCCTCAATCCTCAAGCCTCAATCCTCAATCCCTAATCCTCAGTCCTCAAACCTCAATCCTCAACACTCAATTCTCAGTCCTCAATCTTCAATCCTCAATCCTCAATCCTCAAACCCCAATCCTCAATCCTCAGGCATCAATACTCAACCTTCAATACTCAATCCTCAATCCTCAATCCTCAATCCTCAATCCTCAACCCTCAATCCTCATTCCTCAAACCTCAATCCTCAACCCTCAGTCCTCATCTTCAATTCTCAATTCTCAATTCTCAATCCTCAATCCTCAATCCTCAATCCTCAATCTTCAATCCTCAATAATCAACCTCCAATCCTAGATCCTCAATCCCCAATCTTCAATCCTTAATCCTCAATCTACAATCCTTAATTCTCAATCGTCAATCTTCAATCCTCAATACTCAATCTTCAATCCTCAATCCTCAATCCTCAATCCTCAATCCTTAATCCTCAATCGTCAATCTTCAATACTCAATACTCAATCTTCAATCCTCAATCCTCAATCCTCAATCCTCAATCCTCATTCTTCAATACTCAATACCCAATCCTCAATCTTCAATCCTCAATCCTCAATCCTCAATTCTCAATCCTCAATCCTCAGTCCTCTGTCCTCAAAACTCAATCATCAATCCTCAATCTTATATCCTCAATATTCAATCTTCAATCCTCAATCCTCAATACTCAGTCCTCAACCCTCAATCCTCAGTGATCAATACTCAATCTTCAATACTCAACCCTCAATCCTCAATCCTCAATCCTCAATCCTCAACCCTCAATCCTCAACCCTGAATCCTCATTCCTCAAACCTCAATCCTCAACCCTCAGTCCTCATCCTCAATTCTCAACTCTCAATTCTCAATCCTCAATCCTCAATCCTCAATCTTCAATCCTCAATAATCAACCTCCAATCCTAGATCCTCAATCCCCAATCTTCAATCCTTAATCCTCAATCTTCAATCCTTAATTCTCAATCGTCAACCTTCAATCCTCAATACTCAATCTTCAATCCTCAATCCTCAATCCTCAATCCTCAATCCTTAATCCTCAATCGTCAATCTTCAATCCTCAATACTCAATCTTCAATCCTCAATCCTCAATCCTCAATCCTCAATCCTCATTCTTCAATACTCAATACCCAATCCTCAATCTTCAATCCTCAATCCTCAATCCTCAATTCTCAATCCTCAATCCTCAGTCCTCTGTCCTCAAACCTCAATCCTATACCCTCAGCCCTTATCCTCCATCCTCAATCCTCAATCATCAATGCTCAATCTTATATCTTCAATATTCAATCCTCAATCCTCAATCCTCAATCCTCAATCCTCAATCCTCAATCCTCAGTGATCAATACTCAATCTTCAATACTCAATCCTCAATCCTCACTCCTCAATCCTCAATCCTCAATCCTCAATTCTCAATCCTCAATCCCCATTTCCCAAACCTCAATCCTCAACCCTCAGCCCTCATCCTCAATTCTCAATTCTCAATCCTCAATCATCAATCCTCAATCTTCAACCCTCAATCCTCAATCCTCAATCATCAATACCCAATCCTCAATTTCAATACTCAATCCTCAATCCTCTGTTCTCAATCCTCAATCCTCAGTCCTCAGTCCTCAAACCGCAATCCTCAACCCTCAGCCCTCAATCCTCAACCCTCAATCCTCATTCTTCAAACCTCAATCCTCAACCCTCAGCCCTCATCCTCAATTCTCAATTCTCAATCCTCAATCATCAATCCTCAACCTTCAATCCTCAATCCTCAATCCTCAATCATCAATACCCAATCCTCAATTTCAATACTCAATCCTCAATCCTCTGTTCTCAATACTCAATCCTCAATCCTCAATCCTCAATCTTCCAATCCTCAATTCTCAATCCTCAATCCTCAACCCTCAATCCTCATTCCTCAAACCTCAATCCTCAACCCTCAGTTCTCATACTCAAGTCTCAATTCTCAATACTCAATCCTCAATCCTCAATCTTCAATCCTCAATTATCAATCTCCAATTCTAGATCCTCAATCCCCAATCTTCAATCCTTAATCCTCAATATTCAATACCCAATCCCCAGTACTCAATCTTCAATCCTCAATGCTCAATCCTCAATCCTCAATCCTCAGTCCTCAGTCCTCAATCTTCAATCCTCAAACCTCAATCCTCAACCGTCAGTCCTCATTCTCCATCCTCAATCCTCAATCCTCAATCCTCAATCTTCAATCCCCAATACTCAATCTTCAATCCTCAATCCTCAATCCTCAATCCTCAATCCTCAATCCTCAATCCTCAGGCATCAATGCTCAATCTGCAATAGTCAATCCTCATTCCTCAAACCTCAATCCTCAACCCTCAGTCCTCATCCTCAATTCTCAATTCTCAATCCTCAATCCTCAATCCTCAATCTTCAATCCTCAATAATCAATATCCGATCCTAGATCCTCAATCCTCAATCCTCAATCCTCAATCTTCAATCCTCAATACTCAATCTGCAATCCTCAATCCTCAAGCCTCAATCCTCAACCCTTATTCCTCAATACCCAATCCTCTATCTTCAATCCTCAATCCTCAATCCTCAATTCTCAATCCTCAATCCTTAATCCTCAGACCTCAAACATCAATATTCAACCCTCAGTCCTCGTCCTCAATCCACAACCCTCAATCCTCAATCCTCAATATTCAATCCTCAATACTCAATCTTCAATCCTCAATCCTCAATCCTCAATCTTCAATCATCAATATTCAATCTTCAGTCCTCAACACTCAATCCTCAATCCTCAATCCTCAATCCTCAATCCTCAATCCTCAATCTTCAATCCTCAATCCTCAATCCTCAATCCTGAATTCTCAATCTTCAATCCTCAATACTCAATCTTCAATCCCCAATCCTCAATCCTCAATCCTCAATCCTCATTCATCAAACCTCAATCCTCAACCATCAGTCCTCATCCTCAATTCTCAATCCTCAATCCTCAATCCTCTATCCTCAATCTTCAATCCTCAATAATCGATCTCCAATCATAGATCCTCAATCCCCAATCTTCAATCCTTAGTCCTCAATCCTCAATCCTCAATCCTCAATCCTCAATATTCAATCCTCAATCCTCGATCCTCATTCCTCAGCCGTCAATCCTCAATACTCAATCCGCAATCCTCAATCCTCAATCCTCAATCCTCAGTCATAAATCCTCAATCTTCAATACTCAGTCTTCAATCCTCAATCCTCAATCCTCAATCGTCAATCCTCATTCCTCAATCCTCAATACCCAATCCTCAATCTTAAATCCTCAATCCTCAATCCTCAATCCTCAATCCTCAATCCTCAGTCCTCAAACATCAGTCCTGAATCCTCAATCCTGAATCCTCAATCTTCAGCCCTCAGTCCTCAACAATCGGTTGTCGATCCTCAATCCTCAATAGAATATCATCAATGCACAGATTTCAATACTCAATACTCAATCTCCAATCTTCAAGTCTCTATCCTCAAACGTCAATTCTCAACACTCAACCCTCAACACTCAGTCCCCAATCCTCAATATTCAATCCTCAATCCTCCGTTCTCAATCCACGATCCTCAACCTTCAATCCTCAATACTGAATCTTCAATCCTCAATCCTCAATCCTCAATCCTCAATTCTCAACACTCAATCCTTAATCCTCAGACCTCAAACATCAATATTCAACACTCAGTCCTCGTCCTCAATCCACAACACTCAATCCTCAGTCCTCAATATTCAATCATCAATATTCAATCTTCAATCCTCAATCCTCAATCCTCAATCCTCAATTCTCAATCCTCAATACTCAACCATCAATCCTAAATTCTCAATGCTCAATAGAATATCCTGAATTCTCATGATTCTATACTCATACCTCAATCCTCAAACCTCAGCCCTCATTCTCAATCCTCAATCCTCAATCCTCAATATTCAATCCCCAATACTCAATCTTCAATCCTCAATCCTCAATCCTCAATCCTCAATCCTCAATCCTCAGTCATAAATCCTCAATCTTCAACACTCAATCGTCAATCCTCAGTCCTCAATCCTCAATCCTCAATCCTCGTTCCTCAAACGTCAATCCTCATCCCTCAGTCCACATCCTCAATTCTCAATTCTCAATCCTCAATCCTCAATCCTCAATTTTCAATCCCCAAAAATCAATCTCGAATCCTAGATCCTCAATCCCCAATCCTCAGTCCTTAATCCTCAATCTTCAATCCTCAATCGCCAGTCCTCAATCTTCAATCCTCTATGCTCAATCGTCAATCCTCAATCCTCAATCCCCAATCTTCAATCCTCAATATTCAATCTCCAATCCTAGATCCTCAATCCTCAATCCTCAATCATCAATCCTCAATCCTCATTCTTCAAACCTCAATACCCAATTCTCAATCTTCATCCTCAATAATCAATCTCCAATCCTAGATCCTCAATCCTCAATCCTCAATCCCTAATCTTCAATCCTCAATAATCAATCTCCAATCCTAGATCCTCAATCCTCAACCCTCAATCCTCAATCCTCAATCCTCATTCTTCAAACCTCAATACCCAATCCTCAATCTTCAATCCTCAATGCTCAATCCTCAATCCTCAAGCCTCAGTCCTCAATCCTCAATCCTCAATCCTCAATAATCAATCTCCAATCCTAGATCCTCAATCCTCAATCCTCAATCCTCAACCCTCAATCCTCATTCTTCAAACCTCAATACCCAATCATCAATCTTCAATCCTCAATGCTCAATCCTCAATCCTCAAGCCTCAGTCCTCAATCCTCAATCCTCAATCCTCTATCCTCAATCTTCAATCCTCAATAATCGATCTCCAATCATAGATCCTCAATCCCCAATCTTCAATCCTTAGTCCTCAATCCTCAATCCTCAATCCTCAATCCTCAATATTCAATCCTCAATACTCGATCCTCATTCCTCAGTCGTCAATCCTCAATACTCAATCCGCAATCCTCAATCCTCAATCCTCAATCCTCAGTCATAAATCCTCAATCTTCAATACTCAGTCTTCAATCCTCAATCCTCCATCCTCAATCGTCAATCCTCATTCCTCAATCCTCAATACCCAATCCTCAATCTTAAATCCTCAATCCTCAATCCTCAATCCTCAATCCTCAATCCTCAGTCCTCAAACATCAGTCCTGAATCCTCAATCCTGAATCCTCAATCTTCAGCCCTCAGTCCTCAACAATCGGTTGTCAATCCTCAATCCTCAATAGAATATCATCAATGCACAGATTTCAATACTCAATACTCAATCTCCAATCTTCAAGTCTCTATCCTCAAACGTCAATTCTCAACACTCAACCCTCGACACTCAGTCCCCAATCCTCAATATTCAATCCTCAATCCTCCGTTCTCAATCCACGATCCTCAACCTTCAATCCTCAATACTGAATCTTCAATCCTCAATCCTCAATCCTCAATCCTCAATTCTCAACACTCAATCCTTAATCCTCAGACCTCAAACATCAATATTCAACACTCAGTCCTCGTCCTCAATCCACAACACCGAATCCTCAGTCCTCAATATTCAATCATCAATATTCAATCTTCAATCCTCAATCCTCAATCCTCAATCCTCAATTCTCAATCCTCAATACTCAACCATCAATCCTAAATTCTCAATGCTCAATAGAATATCCTGAATTCTCATGATTCTATACTCATACCTCAATCCTCAAACCTCAGCCCTCATTCTCAATCCTCAATCCTCAATCCTCAATATTCAATCCCCAATACTCAATCTTCAATCCTCAATCCTCAATCCTCAATCCTCAATCCTCAATCCTCAGTCATAAATCCTCAATCTTCAACACTCAATCGTCAATCCTCAGTCCTCAATCCTCAATCCTCAATCCTCGTTCCTCAAACCTCAATCCTCATCCCACAGTCCACATCCTCAATTCTCAATTCTCAATCCTCAATCCTCAATCCTCAATTTTCAATCCCCAAAAATCAATCTCGAATCCTAGATCCTCAATCCCCAATCCTCAGTCCTTAATCCTCAATCTTCAATCCTCAATCGCCAGTCCTCAATCTTCAATCCTCTATGCTCAATCGTCAATCCTCAAGCCTCAGTCCTCAATCCTCAATCCTCAATCCTCAAACCTCAATCCTCAACCGTCAGTCCTCGTCCTCAATCCTCAACCCTCAATCATCAATCCTCAACCTTCAATCATCAATACTCAACCTTCAATCCTCAATACTCAATCCTCAATCGTCAATCCTCAATCCCCAATCCTCAATCTTCAATGCTCAATCCTCAATCCTCAATCCTCAATCCTCAATCCTCAATCTTCAATAATCAATACTCAATCTTCAATCCTCAATCCTCAATCCTCAATCCTCAATCCTCAATCCTCAATCCTGAATCCTCAATCTTCAATCCACAATACTCAATCTGCAATCCTCAATCCTCAATCCTCAGTGATCAATACTCAATCTTCAATACTCAATCCTCAATCCTCAATCCTCAATCCTCAATCCTCAATCCTCAATCCCCAATCCTCATTTCTCAACCCTCAATCCTCAACCCTTAGTCCTCATCCTCAATTCTCAATTCTCAATCCTCAATCCTCAATTCTCAATCTTCATCCTCAATAATCAATCTCCAATCCTAGATACTCAATCCTCAATCCTCAATCCCCAATCTTCAATCCTCAATATTCAATCTCCAATCCTAGATCCTCAATCCTCAATCCTCAATCCTCAATCCTCAATCCTCATTCTTCAAACTTCAATACCCAATTCTCAATCTTCATCCTCAATAATCAATCTCCAATCCTAGATCCTCAATCCTCAATCCTCAATCCCTAATCTTCAATCCTCAATAATCAATCTCCAATCCTAGATCCTCAATCCTCAATCCTCAATCCTCAATCCTCAATCCTCATTCTTCAAACCTCAATACCCAATCCTCAATTTTCAATCCTCAATGCTCAATCCTCAATCCTCAAGCCTCAGTCCTCAATCCTCAATCCTCAATCCTCAACAATCAATCTCCAATCCTAGATCCTCAATCCTCATTCCTCAATCCTCAACCCTCAATCCTCATTCTTCAAACCTCAATACCCAATCATCAATCTTCAATCCTCAATGCTCAATCCTCAATCCTCAAGCCTCAGTCCTCAATCCTCAATCCTCAATCCTCTAACCTCAATCCTCAACCCTCAGCCCTCATTCTCAATCCTCAATCCTCAGTCCTCAATATTCAATCCCCAATACTCAATCTTCAATCCTCAATTCTCAATCCTCAATCCTCAATCCTCAATCCTCAATCCTCAGTCGTAAATTCTCAATCTTCAATACTCAATCGTCAATCCTCAGTCCTCAATCCTCAATCCTCAATCCTCGGTCCTCAGACCTCAATCCTCAACCCTGAGGCCACATCCTCAATTCTCAATTCTCAATCCTCAATCCTCAATCCTCAACCTTCAATCTCCAAAAATCAATCTCCAATCTTAGATCCTCAATCCCCAATCCTCAGTCCTTAATCCTCAATCCCCAATCCTCAATCTTCAATCCTCAACCTCAATCCTCAATCCTCAATCCTCAATCCTCAACCGTCAGTCCTCGTCCTCAACCCTCAATCCTCAATCCTCAATACACAGTCCTCAGTCCTCAAACCTCAATGGTCAATCCTCAATCCTCTATCATCAATCCTCAATCTTCAATATTCAATACTCAATCCTCAATCCTCAATCCTCAATCCTCAATCATCAATCCTCAATCTTCAATACTCGATCCTCAACCCCAATGCTCAATACTCAACCATCAACTCTCAATTCTCAATACTCAATAGAATATCCTGAATTCTCAGGATTCAATACTCAAACCTCAAACCTCAACCCTCAGCCCTCATCCTCCATCTTCAATCCTCTATCCTCAATCCTCAATCTTCAATCCCAAATACTCAATCTTCAATCCTCAATCCTCAATCCTCAATCTTCAGCCCTCAGTCCTCAACAATCGGTTGTCAATCCTCAATCCTCAATAGAATATCATCAATTCACAGATTTCAATACTCAATACTCAATCTCCAATCTTCAAGTCTCTATCCTCAAACGTCAATTCTCATCACTCAACCCTCAACACGCAGTCCCCAATCCTCAATATTCAATCCTCAATCCTCCGTTCTCAATCCACGATCCTCAACCTTCAATCCTCAATACTGAATCTTCAATCCTCAATCCTCAATCCTCAATCCTCAATTCTCAACACTCAATCCTTAATCCTCAGACCTCAAACATCAATATTCAACCCTCAGTCCTCGTCCTCAATCCACAACACTCAATCCTCAGTCCTCAATATTCAATCATCAATATTCAATCTTCAATCCTCAATCCTCAATCCTCAATCCTCAATTCGCAATCCTCAATCTTCAACCCTCAATACTGAATCTTCAATTCTCAATCTTCAATCCTCAATCCTCAATACTCAATCCTCAACCTTCAATGCTCAATACTCAATCTTCAATCCTCAATCCTCAATCCTCAATCCTCAATCCTCAATCTTCAATCCTCAATCCTCAAACCTCAATCTTCTATCCTCAATACTCAATCTGCAATCCTCAATCCTCAAGCCTCAATCCTCGATCCTCATACTTCAATCCTCAATACACAATCCTCAATCTTCAATCCGTAATCCTCAATCGTCAATTCTCAACCCTCAATCCTTAATCCTCAGACCTCAAACATCAAAATTCAACCCTCAGTCCTCGTCCTCAATCCACAACACTCAATCCTCAGTCCTCAATCTTCAAACATCAATAATCAATCTTCAATCCTCAATCCTCAATCCTCAATCCTCAGTCATAAATCCTCAATCTTCAATACTCAATCGTCAATCCTCAGTCCTCAATCGTCTATCCTCAATCCTCGGTCCTCAAACCTCAATACTCAACCCTCAGTCCACATCCTCAATTCTCAATTCTCAATCCTCAATCCTCAATCCTCAACCTTCAATCTCCAAAAATCAATCTCCAATCTTAGATCCTCAATCCCCAATCCTCAGTCCTTAATCCTCAATCTTCAATCCTCAATCGCCAGTCCTCAATCTTCAATCCTCTATGCTCAACCGTCAATCCTCAAGCCTCAGTCCTCAATCCTCAATCCTCAATCCTCAAACCTCAATCCTCAACCGTCAGTCCTCGTCCTCAATCCTCAACCCTCAATCCTCAATCCTCAATCTTCAATCATCAATACTCAATCTTCAATCCTCAATAATCAATCCTCAATCGTCAATCCTCAATCCCCAATCCTCAATCTTCAATGCTCAATCCTCAATCATCAATCATCAATCTTCAACACTCAATGATCAATCCTCAATCCTCAATCCTCAATACTCAATCCTCAATCTTCAATCCTCAATACTCAATCTTCAATCCTCAATCCTCAATCCTCAATCCACAATCCTCAATCTTCAATCCTCTATACTCAATCTTCAATCCTCAATCCTCAATACTCAATCTTCAATCCCCAATCCTCAATTCTCAATCCTCAATCCTCAATGTTCAATCCTCAATACTCAATCTTCAATCCTCAATTCTCAATCCTCAATCCTCAATCCTCATTCTTCAATCCTCAACACCCAATCCTCAATCTTCAATCCTCAATCCTCAATCCTCAATTCTCAATCCTCAGTCCTCAATCCTCGGACCTCAAGCATCAATATTCAACCCTCAGTCCTCGTCCTCTATCCACAACCATCAATCCTCAATCCTCAACCTTCAATCATCAATATTCAATCTTCAATCCTCAATCCTCTATCCTCAATCCTCAATCCTCAATCCACAATCCTCAATCTTCAATCCTCAATCCTCAATCCTCAATCCTCAATCCTCAATCTTCAATCCTCAATACTCAATCTTCAATCCCCAATCCTCAATTCTCAATCCTCAATCCTCAATGTTCAATCCTCAATACTCAATCTTCAATCCTCAATCCTCAATCCTCAATCCTCAATCCTCATTCTTCAATCCTCAACACCCAATACTCAATCTTCAATCCTCAATCCTCAACTCTCAATCCTCAATCCTCAATCCTCAGACCTCACACATCAATACTCAACCCTCAGTCCTCGTCCTCAATTCACAACCCTCAATCCTCAATCCTCAATCATCAATCATCAATATTCAATATTCAGTGCTCAATCCTCAATCCTCAATCCTCAATCCTCAATCCTCAATGTTCAATCCACAATACCCAATCCTCAATCTTCAATCCTCAATCCTCAATCCTCAATCCTCAATACTCAATACTCAATCCTCAATTCTCAGTCCTCAAACCTCAATCCTGTATCCACAATCCTGAATCCTCAACCTTCAGTCCTCAGTCCTCAACAATCATTCGTCAGTTCTCAATCCTCAATCCTTAATCCTCAGACCTCAAACATCAATATTCAACCCTCAGTCCTCGTCCTCAATCCACAACCCTCAATCCTCAGTCCTCAATATTCAATCATCAATATTCAATCTTCAATCCTCAATCCTCAATCCTCAATCCTCAATCCTCAATCCTCAATCTTCAACCCTGAATCCTCAATCCTCAATCTTCAATCCTCAATCATCAGTCCTCAATTCTCAATCCTCAATCATCAGTCCTCATCCTCAATTCTCAATTCTCCATCCTCAATCCCCAATGCTCAATCTTCAATCCTCAATAATCAATCTCCAATCCTAGATCCTCAATCCCCAATCTTCAAACCTTAATACTCAATCTTCAATCCTCAATCCCCAGTCATCAATCTTCAATCCTCAATGCTCAATCCTCAATCCTCAATCCTCAGTCCTCAATCCACAATCTTCAATCCTCAAACCTCAATCCTTAACCGTCAGTCCTCGTCCTCAATCCTCAAGCCTCAATCCTCGATCCTCAATATTCAATCATCAATACTCAATCTTCAATCCTCAATTCTCTATCCCCAATCCTCAATCCTCAATCCTCAATATTGAAGACACAACCCTCAGCCATCAATCCTCAATCCTCAATCCTCAATCCTCAATCTTCAACCCTGAATCCTCAATCCTCAATCTTCAATCCTCAATCTTCAGTCCTCAATACTCAATTTCAATCCTCAATCCTCAATTCTCAATCCCGAATACTCAATCCTCAATCGTCAATCCTCAATCCCCAATCCTCAATCTTCAATCCTCAACCTCAATCCTCAATCCTCAATCCTCAATCCTCAACCGTCAGTCCTCGTCCTCAATCCTCAATCCTCAATCCTCAATACTCAGTCCTCAGTCCTCAAACCTCAATGCTCAATCCTCAATCCTCTATCATCAATCCTCAATCTTCAATACTCAATACTCAATCCTCAATCCTCAATCCTCAATCGTCAATCCTGAATCTTCAATACTCGATCCTCAACCCCAATGCTCAATACTCAACCATCAACTCTGAATTCTCAATACTCAATAGAATATCCCGAATTCTCAGGATTCAATACTCAAACCTCAAACCTCAACCCTCAGCCCTCATCCTCCATCTTCAATCCTCTATCCTCAATCCTCAATCCTCAATCCTCATTCCTCAATCCTCAACCTTCAATCCTCAATACTCAATCTTCAATCCCCAATCCTCAATTCTCAATCCTCAAGCCTCAATGATCAATCCTCAATACTCAATCTTCAATCCTCAATCCTCAATCCTCAATCCTCAATCCTCATTCTTCAATCCTCAATACCCAATCCTCAATCTTCAATCCTCAATCCTCAACTCTCAGTCCTCAATCCTCAATCCTCAGACCTCACACATCAATACTTAACCCTCAGTCCTCGTCCTCAATCCACAACCCTCAATCCTCAAACCTCAATCCTCAACCGTCAGTCCTCGTCCTCAATCCTCAAACCTCAATCCTCAATCCTCAATATTCAATCATCAATACTCAATCTTCAATCCTCAGTGCTCTATCCTCAATCCTCAATCCTCAATCCACAATATTCAAGACACAACCCTCAGCCACCAATCCTCAATACTCAACCATCAATCCTCAATTCTCAATACTCAATAGAATATTCTGAATACTCATGGTTCAATACTCAATCCACAATATTCAATAATCAAATCTCAATCCTCAATCTTCAGTCCTTAATACTCAATTTCAATCCTCAATCCTCAATTCTCAATCCCCAATACTCAATCCTCAATCGTCAATCCTCAATCCCCAATCCTCAATCTTCAATCCTCAACCTCAATCCTCAATCCTCAATCCTGAATCCTCAATATCCAACCCTCAATACTCAATCTTCAATCCTCAATCCTCAATCCTCAATCCTCAATCCTCAATCTTCAATCCTCAATCCTCAATCCTCAATCCTCAATCCTCAATACTCAATTTACAATCCTCAATCCTCAATCCTCAATCCTCAATCCTCATTCTTCAATCCTCAATACCCAATCCTCAATCTTCAATCCTCAATCGTCAATCCTCAATTCTCAATCCTCAATCCTCCATCCTCAGACCTCAAACATCAATATTCAACCCTCAGTCCTCGTCCTCTATCCACAACCATCAATCCTCAATCCTCAATCTTCAATCATCAATATTCAATCTTCAATCCTCAATTCCCAATCCTCAACCCTCAATACTCAATCCTCAATCTTGTATCCTCAATCCTCAATCTTCAATCCTCAATACTCAATCTTCAATCCCCAATCCTCGATTCTCAATCCTCATTCCTCAATGTTCAATCCTCAATACTCAATCCTCAATCCGCAATCCTCAATCCTCAGTCCTCAATCCTCATTCTTCAATCCTCAATACCCAATCCTCAATCTTCAATCCTCGATCCTCAACTCTCAATCCCCAATCATCAATCCTCAATAATCAATCTCCAATCCTAGGTTCTCAATCCACAATCCTCAATCCTCAATCCTCAATCCTCATTCTTCAATCCTCAATACCCAATCCTCAATCTTCAATCCTCAATCATCAGTCCTCAATTCTCAATCCTCAATCCTCAGTGCTCAGTCGTCAAACCTCAGTCCCCGACCCTCAGCCCTCATCCTCAATCCTCAGTCCTCAATCCTCAATCCTCAAACCTCAATCCTCTACCGTCAGTCCTCGTCCTCAATCCTCAAACCTCAATCCTCAATCCTCAATATTCAATCATCAATAATTTATCTTCAATCCTCAATGCTCTATCCTCAATCCTCAATTCTCAATCCTCAATATTCAAGACACAAACCGCAGCCATCAATCCTCAATACTCAACCATCAATCCTCAATTCTCAATACTCAATAGAATGTTCTGAATACTCATGGTTCAATACTCAATCCACAATTTTGAATAATCAAATCTCAATCCTCAATCTTCAATCCTCAATACTAAATTTCAATCCTCAATCCTCAATTCTCAATCCCCAATACTCAATCCTCAATCGTCAATTCTCAATCCCCAATCATCAATCATCAATAATCAACCTCAATCCTCAATCCTCAATCCTCAATCTTCAATCCTCAATACTCAATCTTCAATTCTCAATCCTCAATCCTCAATCCTCGATCCTCAATCCTCAAACCTCAATCCTCAATCCTCAATATTCAATCATCAATACTCAATCTTCAATCCTCAATCCTCAATCCTCAATCCTCAATACCCAATCCTCAATATTCAGCACACAACCCTCAGCCAACAATCCGCAATACTCAACCATCAATCCTCAATTCTCAATACTCAATAGAATATCCTGAATTCGCATGGTTCGATACTCAATCCACAATATTCAATAATCAAATCTCAATCCTCAATCTTCAATCCTCAATACTCAATTTCAATCCTCAATCCTCAATCTTCAATCCTCAATCCTCAATTGTCAATCCTCAATCCTCAATCCTCAATCCTCAATCCTCAATACTCAATCCACAATTCTCAATCCTCAAACATCAATCCTGAATCCACAATCCTGAATCCTCAACCTTCAGACCTCAGTCCTCAACAATCATTCGTCAGTTATCAATCCTCAATAGAATGTCGTCAATTCACACCTTTCAATACTCAATACTCAGTCTGCAATCTTAAAATCTCTATCCACAAACTTCAATTCTCATCACTCAACCCTCAACATTCAGTCCTCCATCCTCAATCTTCAATCCTCAATCCTCAATCCTCAATTCTCAATCCTCAATCCTCAGTCCTCAGACCTCAAACCTCAATCCTCAATAATCGATTACCAATCCTAGATCCTCAATCCTCAATCCTCAATCCTCAATCCCCAATCATCAATCCTCAATAATCAATCTCCAATCCTAGGTTCTCAATCCACAATCCTCAATCCTCAATCCTCAATCCTCATTCTTCAATCCTCAATACCCAATCCTCAATCTTCAATCCTCAATCATCAGTCCTCAATTCTCAATCCTCAATCCTCAGTGCTCAGTCGTCAAACCTCAGTCCCCGACCCTCAGCCCTCATCCTCAATCCTCAGTCCTCAATCCTCAATCCTCAAACCTCAGTCCTCTACCGTCAGTCCTCGTCCTCAATCCTCAAACCTCAATCCTGAATCCTCAATATTCAATCATCAATAATTTATCTTCAATCCTCAATGCTCTATCCTCAATCCTCAATTCTCAATCCTCAATATTCAAGACACAAACCGCAGCCATCAATCCTCAATACTCAACCATCAATCCTCAATTCTCAATACTCAATAGAATGTTCTGAATACTCATGGTTCAATACTCAATCCACAATTTTGAATAATCAAATCTCAATCCTCAATCTTCAATCCTCAATACTAAATTTCAATCCTCAATCCTCAATTCTCAATCCCCAATACTCAATCCTCAATCGTCAATTCTCAATCCCCAATCCTCAATCATCAATAATCAACCTCAATCCTCAATCCTCAATCCTCAATCTTCAATCCTCAATACTCAATCTTCAATTCTCAATCCTCAATCCTCAATCCTCGATCCTCAATCCTCAAACCTCAATCCTCAATCCTCAATATTCAATCATCAATACTCAATCTTCAATCCTCAATCCTCAATCCTCAATCCTCAATACCCAATCCTCAATATTCAGCACACAACCCTCAGCCAACAATCCGCAATACTCAACCATCAATCCTCAATTCTCAATACTCAATAGAATATCCTGAATTCGCATGGTTCGATACTCAATCCACAATATTCAATAATCAAATCTCAATCCTCAATCTTCAATCCTCAATACTCAATTTCAATCCTCAATCCTCAATCTTCAATCCTCAATCCTCAATTGTCAATCCTCAATCCTCAATCCTCAACCTTCAATCCTCAATACTCAACCTTCAATCCTCAATCCTCAATCCTCAATCCTCAATCCTCAATCCTCAATCCTCAATCCTCAATACTCAATCTGCAATCCTCAATCCTCAATCCTCAATCCTCAATGCTCATTCTTCAACCCTCAATACCCAATCCTCAATCTTCAAACCTCAATCCTCAATCCTCAATTCTCAATCCTCAATCCTCAATCCTCAGACCTCAAACGTCAATATTCAACCCTCAGTTCTCGTCCTCAATCCACAACACTCAATCCTCAATCCTCAATCTTCAATCATCAATATTCAATCCTCAATCTTCAATCCTCAATACTCAATCTTCAATCCGCAATCCTCAATTCTCAATCGTCAAGCCTCAATGTTCAATCCTCAATACTCAATCTCCAATCCTAGATCCTCAACCCCAATCTTCAATCCTTAATACTCAATCTTCAATCCTCAATCCCCAGTCATCAATCTTCAATCCTCAATGCTCAATCCTCAATCCTCAATCCTCAGTCCTCAATTCACAATCCTCAATCCTCAAACCTCATTCTTCAACCGTCAGTCCTCGTCCTCAATCCTCAAACCTCAATCCTCAATCCTCAATATTCAATCATCAATACTCAATATTCAATCCTCAATGCTCTATCCTCAATCCTCAATCCTCAATCCTCAATATTCAAGACACAACCCTCAGCCATCAATCCTCAATACTCAACCATCAATCCTCAATTCTCAATACTCAATACAATATTCTGAATACTCATGGTTCAATACTCAAACCACAATATTCAATAATCAAGTCTCAATCCTCAATCATCAACCCTCAATACTCAATTTCAATCCTCAATCCTCAATTCTCAATCCCCAATCCTCGATCCTCAATCATCAATCCTCAATCCTCAATCCTCAGGCATCAATACTCAATCTTCAATGCTCAATCCTCAATACTCAATCTTCAATCCTCATTCCCCAACCCTCAATCCTCATCCCTCAAACCTCAATCCTCAACCCTCAGTCCTCATACTCAATTCTCAATTCTCAATCCTCAATCCTGAATCCTCAATCTTCAATCCTCAATAATCAATCTCCAATCCTCAATCCTCAATCCTCTATCCTCAGTCCTCAGGCATCAATACTCAATCTTCAATACTCAATCCTCAATCCTCAATCCTCAATCCTCAATCCTCAACCCTCAATCCTCATTCCTCAAACCTCAGTCCTCAACCCTCACTCCTCATCCTCAATTCTCAATTCTCAATCCTCAATCATCAATCCTCAATCTTCAATCCTCAATAATCAATCTCCAATCCTAGATCCTCAATCCCCAATCTTCAATGCTTAATACTCAATCTTCAATCCTCAATCCCCAGTCATCAATCTTCAATCCTCAATGCTCAATCCTCAATCCTCATTCTTCAATCCTCAATACCCAATCCTCAATCTTCAATACTCAATACTCAATCCTCAATTCTCAATCATCAATCCTCAGTCCTCAGTCCTCAAACCTCAATCCTCAATCCTCAGTCCTCAATCCGCAATCCTCAATCCTCAAACCTCAATCCTCAACCGTCAGTCCTCGTCCTCAATCCTCAAACCTCAATCGTCAATCCTCAATATTCAATCATCAACACTCAATCTTCAATCCTCAATGCTCTATCCTCAATCCTCAATCCTCAATCCTCAATATTCAAGACACAACCCTCAGCCATCAGTCCTCAATACTCAACCATCAATCCTCAATTCTCAATACTCAATAGAATATTCTGAATACTCATGGTTCAATACTCAATCCACAATATTCAATAATCAAATCTCAATCCTCAATCTTCAATCCTCAATACTCAATTTCAATCCTCAATCCTCAATTCTCAATCCCCAATACTCAATCCTCAACCGTCAATCCTCAATCCCCAATCCTCAATCTTCAATCCTCAACCTCAATCCTCAATCCTCAATCATCAATCCTCAATCTTCAATCCTCAATACTCAATCTTCAATCCTCAATCATCAATCCTCAATCCTCAATCCTCAATCCTCAATCCTCAATCCTCAATTCTCAATCCTCAATCCTCAATACGTAATCTGCAATTGTCAATCCTCAATCCTCAATCCTCAATCCTCATTCTTCAATCCTCAATACCCAATCTTCAATCTTCAATCCTCAATCCTCAATCCACAATCCTCAACATTCAATCCTCAATCTTCAATCCTCAATCCTCAATCCTCAATTCTCAATCCTCAATCCTCAATCCTCAGACCTCAAGCATCAATATTCAACCCTCAGTCCTCGTCCTCTATCCACAACCATCAATCCTCAATCCTCAACCTTCAATCATCAATATTCAATCTTCAATCCTCAATCCTCAATCCTCAATCCTCAATCCTCAATCCACAATCCTCGATCTTCAATCCTCTATCATCAATCCTCAATCCTCAATACTCAATCTTCAATCCTCAATACTCAATCTTCAATCCCCAATCCTCAATTCTCAATCCTCAATCCTCAATCCTCATCCTTCAATCCTCAATACCCAATCCTCAATCTTCAATACTCAATCCTCAATCCTCAATCCCCAATCCTCAATATTCAACACACAACCCTCAGCCAACATTCCTCAATACTCAACCATCAATCCTCAATTCTCAATACTCAATAGAATACCCTGAATCCGCATGGTTCGGTACTCAAACAACAATATTCAATTATCAAATCTCAATCCTCAATCTTCAATCCTCAATACTCAATTTCAATCCTCAATCCTCAATCTTCAACCCTCAATCCTCAATTATCAATCCTCAATCCTCAATCCTCAATCTTCAATCTTCAATAATCAATCTCCAATCCTCAATCCTAAATCCTCGATCCTCAGTCCTCAGGCATCAATACTCAATCTTCAATACTCAATCCTCAGTCCTCAATCCTCAATCCTCAATCCTCAACCCTCAATCCTCATTCCTCAAACCTCAGGCCTCAACCCTCACTCCTCATCCTCAATTCTCAATTCTCAATCCTCAATCCTCAATCCTCAATCTTCAATCCTCAATAATCAATCTCCAATCCTAGATCCTCAATCCCCAATCTTTAATTCTTAATACTCAATCTTCAATCCTCAATCCCCAGTCATCAATCTTCAATCCTCAATGCTAAATCCTCAATCCTCAATCCTCAGTCTTCAATCCACAATCCTCAATCCTCAAACCTCAATCTTCAACCGTCAGTCCTCGTCCTCAATCCTCAAACCTCAAACCTCAATCCTCAATATTCAATCATCAATACTCAATCTTCAATCCTCAATGCTCTATCCTCAATCCTCAATCCTCAATCCTCACTATTGAAGACACAACCCTCAGCCATCAATCCTCAATGCTCAACCATCAATCCTCAATTCTCAATACTCAATACAATATTCTGAATACTCATGGTTCAATACTCAATCCACAATATTCAATAATCAAGTCTCAATCCTCAACCTTCAATCCTCAATACTCAATTTCAATCCTCAATCCTCAATCATCAATCCTCAATTCGCAATCCTCAATCTTCAACCCTCAATCCTCAATCCACAATCCTCAATCTTCAATCCTCAATCCTCAATCCTCAATCCTCAATCCTCAATCTTCAATCCTCAATACTCAATCTTGAATCCCCAATCCTCAATTCTCAATCCTCAATCCTCAATGTTCAATCCTCAATACTCAATCTTCAATCCTCAATCCTCAATCCTCAATCCTCAATCCTCATTCTTCAATCCTCAACACCCAATACTCAATCTTCAATCCTCAATCCTCAACTCTCAATCCTCAATACTCAATCCTCAGACCTCACACATCAATACTCAACCCTCAGTCCTCGTCCTCAATTCACAACCCTCAATCCTCAATCCTCAATCATCAATCATCAATATTCAATATTCAGTCCTCAATTCTCAATCCTCAATCCTCAATTCTCAATCCTCAGTGTTCAATCCACAATACCCAATCCTCAATCTTCAATCCTCAATCCTCAATCCTCAATCCTCAATCCTCAATACTCAATCCTCAATTCTCAGTCCTCAAACCTCAATCCTGTATCCACAATCCTGAATCCTCAACCTTCAGTCCTCAGTCCTCAACAATCATTCGTCAGTTCTCAATCCTCAATACAATATCGTCAATTCACACCTTTCAATACTCAATACACAGTCTGCAATCTTAAAATCTCTATCCACAAACTTCAATTCTCATCACTCAACCCTCAACACTCAGTCCCCCATCCTCAATCTTCAATCCTCAATACTCAATCTTCAATCCTCAATCCTCAATCCTCAATCCTCAATCCACAATCCTCAATCCTCAATCCTCAATCCTCAATCCTCAATACTCAATCTGCAATCCTCAAGCGTCAATCCTCAATCCTCAATGCTCATTCTTCAATCCTCAATACCCAATCCTCAATCTTCAAGCCTCAATACTCAATCTTCACTCCTCAATCCTCAATCCTCAATCCTCGATCATCAATCCTCAATACCCAATCCTCAATCTTCAATCCTCAATCCTCAATCCTCAATTCTCAATCCTCAATCCTCAATCCTCAGACCGCAAACATCAATATTCAACCCTCAGTCCTCGTCCTCTATCCACAACCATCAATCCTCAATCCTCAATCTTCAATCATCAATATTCAATCTTCGATCCTCAATTCCCAATCCTCAACCCTCAATACTCAATCCTCAATCTTCAATACTCAATCTTCAATCCTCAAACCTCAATCCTCAATCCTCGATCCTCAATCCTCAAACCTCAATCCTCAATCCTCAATATTCAATCATCAATACTCAATCTTCAATCCTCAATCCTCAATCCTCAATCCTCAATCCCCAATCATTCAATATTCAACACACAACCCTCAGCCAACAATCCTCAATACTCAACCTTCAATCCTCAATTCTCAATACTCAATAGAATATCCTGAATTCGCATGGTTCGATACTCAATCCACAATATTCAATAATCAAATCTCAATCCTCAATCTTCAATCCTCAATACTCAATTTCAATCCTCAATCCTCAATCTTCAATCCTCAATCCTCAATTCTCAATCCTCAATCCTCAATCCTCAACCTTCAATCCTCAATACTCAACCTTCAATCCTCAATCCTCAATCCTCAATTCTCAATCCTCAATCCTCAATCCTCAATGCTCAATCCTCAATCCTCAATACTCAATCTGCAATCCTCAATACTCAATCCTCAATCGTCAATGCTCATTCTTCAATCCTCAATACCCAATCCTCAATCTTCAAACCTCAATCCTCAATCCTCAATTCTCAATCCTCAATTATCAATCCTCAGACCTCAAACATCAATATTCAACCCTCAGTTCTCGTCCTCAATCCACAACACTCAATCCTCAATCCTCAATCTTCAATCATCAATATTCAATCTTCAATCCTCAATCCTCAATCCTCAATCCTCAATCCTCAATCCTCAATCCTCAATCCTCAATCCTCAATCCTCAATCCTCAATCATCAATCCTCAATCTTCAATCCTCAATCCTCAATCCTCAATCCTGAATTCTCAATCTTCAATCCTCAATACTCAATCTTCAATCCCCAATCCTCAATCCTCAATCCTCAATCCTCATTCATCAAACCTCAATCCTCAACCATCAGTCGTCATCCTCAATTCTCAATCCTCAATCCTCAATCCTCTATCCTCAATCTTCAACCCTCAATAATCGATATCCAATCATAGATCCTCAATCCCCAATCTTCAATCCTTAGTCCTTAATACTCAATCCTCAATCCTCAATCCTCAATATTCAATCCTCAATCCTCGATCCTCATTCCTCAGTCGTCAATCCTCAATCCTCAATCCACAATCCTCAATATTCAGTCCCCAATACTCAACCTTCAATCCTGAATACTCAATCCTCAATCCTCAATCCCCAATCCTCAGTCATAAATCCTCAATCTTCAATACTCAGTCTTCAATCCTCAATCCTCAATCCTCAACCCTCAATCCTCAATCCTCAATTCTCAATCTTCAATCCTCAATAATCAATCTCCAATCCTAGATCCTCAATCCCGAATCTTCAATCCTTAATCCTCAATCTTTAATCCTTAATCCTCAATCGTCAATCTTCAATCCTCAATACTCAGTCTTCAATCCTCAATCCTCAATCCTCAATCGTCAATCCTCATTCCTCAATCCTCAATACCCAATCCTCAATCTTAAATCCTCAATCCTCAATCCTCAATCCTCAATCCTCAATCCTCAGTCCTCAAACATCAGTCCTGAATCCTCAATCCTGAATCCTCAATCTTCAGCCCTCAGTCCTCAACAATCGGTTGTCAATCCTCAATCCTCAATAGAATATCACCAATTCACAGATTTCAATAGTCAATACTCAATCTCCAATCTTCAAGTCTCTATCCTCAAAGGTCAATTCTCATCACTCAACCCTCAACACTCAGTCCCCAATCCTCAATATTCAATCCTCAATCCTCCGTTCTCAATCCACGATTCTCAACCTTCAATCCTCAATACTGAATCTTCAATCCTCAATCCTCAATCCTCAATCCTCAATTCTCAACACTCAATCCTTAATCCTCAGACCTCAAACATCAATATTCAACCCTCAGTCCTCGTCCTCAATCCACAACACTCAATCCTCAGTCCTCAATATTCAATCATCAATATTCAATCTTCAATCCTCAATCCTCAATCCTCAATCCTCAATTCGCAATCCTCAATCTTCAACCCTCAATACTCAATCTTCAATTCTCAATCTTCAATCCTCAATCCTCAATCCTCAATCCTCAACCTTCAATGCTCAATACTCAATCTTCAATCCTCAATCATCAATCCTCAATCCTTAATCCTCAATCCTCAATATTCATCACTCAACCCTCAACCATCAATCCTCAATACTCAACCATCAATCCTCAATTCTCAATACTGAATAGAACATCTTGAATCCTTATGGTTCAGTACTCAATCCAGAATATTCAATAATCAAATCTCAAACCTCAAGCATCAATTCTCAACACTCAATCCTCAACACTCAGTCCTCTCTCTTCAATCCTAAATCCTCAACACACAATCCGCAAGCGTCAATTCTCAGTCCTCAATCCTCAATCCTCAATCGTCAGTCTTCAATCCTCAATACTCAATCTTCAATCCTCAACCCTCAAACCTCAATCCTCAATCCTCATTCTTCAATCCTCAATACCCAATCCTCAATCTTCAATCCTCAGTACTCAATCCTCAATTCTCAATCATCAATCCTCAGTCCTCAGTCCTCAAACCTCAATCCTCAACCCTCAGCCCTCATCCTCAATCCTCAATCCTCAATCCTCAATACTCAGCACTCAGTCCTCAAGCCTCAATGCTCAATCCTCAATCCCCAATCCTCAATCCTCAATCCTCAATCATCAATCCTCAATCTTCAATACTCAATCCTCATTCCTCAATCCTCAGTCCTCTATATTCAATACTCAACCCTCAAGCATCAATCCTCAATTGTCAATACTCAATAGAACATCCTGAATTCTGATGGTTCAATACTCAATCCAGAATATTCAATAATCAAACCACAAACCTCAAGCATCAATTCTCAACACTCAATCCTCAACACTCAGTCCTCTCTCTTCAATACTACATCCTCAACCCTCAATCCTCAAGCGTCAATCCTCAATACTCAATCCTCAATCCTCAATCATCAATCCTCAATCTTCAATACTCAATCCTCAATCCTCAGCTCTCAATCCTCAATACTCAAACATCAATCCTAAATTCTCAATGCTCAATAGAATATCCTGAATTCTCAGGATTCTATACTCATACCTCAAACCTCAAACCTCAGCCCTCATTCTCAATCCTCAATCCTCAATCCTCAATATTCAATCCCCAATACTCAATCTTCAATCCTCAATCCTCAATCCTCAATACTCAATCCTCAATCCTCAGTCATAAATCCTCAATCTTCAACACTCAATCGTCAATCCTCAGTCCTCAATCCTCAATCCTCAATCCTCGTTCCTCAAACCTCAATCCTCATCCCTCAGTCCACATCCTCAATTCTCAATTCTCAATCCTCAATCCTCAATCCTCAATTTTCAATCCCCAAAAATCAATCTCGAATCCTAGATCCTCAATCCCCAATCCTCAGTCCTTAATCCTCAATCTTCAATCCTCAATCGCCAGTCCTCAATCTTCAATCCTCTATGCTCAATCGTCAATCCTCAAGCCTCAGTCCTCAATCCTCAATCCTCAATCCTCAAACCTCAATCCTCAACCGTCAGTCCTCGTCCTCAATCCTCAACCCTCAATCATCAATCCTCAACCTTCAATCATCAATACTCAACCTTCAATCCTCAATACTCAATCCTCAATCGTCAATCCTGAATCCCCAATCCTCAATCTTCAATGCTCAATCCTCAATCCTCAATCCTCAATCCTCAATCCTCAATCTTCAATAATCAATACTCAATCTTCAATCCTCAATCCTCAATCCCCAATCCTCATTTCTCAACCCTCAATCCTCAATCCCCAATCCTCATTTCTCAACCCTCAATACTCAACCCTTAGTCCTCGTCCTCAATTCTCAATTCTCAATCCTCAATCCTCACTTTCTCAATCTTCATCCTCAATAATCAATCTCCAATCCTAGATACTCAATCCTCAATCCTCAATCCCCAATCTTCAATCCTCAATATTCAATCTCCAATCCTAGATCCTCAATCCTCAATCCTCAATCCTCAATCCTCAATCCTCAATCCTCATTCTTCAAACCTAAATACCCAATTCTCAATCTTCATCCTCAATAATTTATCTCCAATCCTAGATCCTCAATCCTCAATCCTCAATCCCCAATCTTCGATCCTCAATAATCAATCTCCAATCCTAGATCCTCAATCCTCAATCCTCATTCCTCAATCTTCAATCCTCAATCCTCAATCCTCAATCCTCTATCCTCAATCTTCAATCCTCAATCCTCAAACCTCAATCTTCAATCCTCAATACTCAATCTGCAATCCTCAATCCTCAAACCTCAATCCTCAATTCTCATACTTCAATCCTCAATACACAATCCTCAATCTTCAATCCTCAACCCTCAATCCTCAATTCTCAACCCTCAATCCTTAATCCTCAGACCTCAAACATCAATATTCAACCCTCAGTCCTCGTCCTCAATCCACAACACTCAATCCTCAGTCCTCAATCTTCAATCATCAATAATCAATCTTCAATCCTCAATCATCAATCCTCAATCCTTAATCCTCAATCCTCAATATTCATCACTCAACCCTCAACCATCAATCCTCAATACTTAACCATCAATCCTCAATTCTCAATACTCAATAGAACATCCTGAAACCTTATGGTTCATTACTCAATCCAGAATATTCAATAATCAAATCTCAAACCTCAAGCATCAATTCTCAACACTCAATCCTCAACACTCAGTCCTCTCTCTTTAATCCTACATCCTCAACCCTCAATCCTCAAGCGTCAATCGTCAGTCCTCAATCCTCAATCCTCAGTCGTCAGTCTTCAATCCTCAATACTCAATCTTCAATCGTCAATCCTCAAACCTCAATCCTCAATCCTCATTCTTCAATCCTCAATACCCAATCCTCAATCTTCAATCCTCAATACTCAATCCTCAAACCTCAATCCTCAATCCTTAGTCCTCAATCCGCAATCCTCAATCCTCAAACCTCAATCCTCAACCGTCAGTCCTCGTCCTCAATCCTGAAACCTCAATCCTCAATCCTCAATCCTCAATATTCAATCATCAATACTCAATCTTCAATCCTCAATGCTCTATCCTCAATCCTCAATCCTCAATCCTCAATATTCAAGACACAACCCTCAGCCATCAGTCCTCAATACTCAACCATCAATCCTCAATTCTCAATACTCAATAGAATATTCTGAATACTCATGGTTCAATACTCAATCCACAATATTCAATAATCAAATCTCAATCCTCAATCTTCAACCCTCAATACTCAATTTCAATCCTCAATCCTCAATTCTCAATCCCCAATACTCAATCCTCAACCGTCAATCCTCAATCCCCAATCCTCAATCTTCAATCCTCAACCTCAATCCTCAATCCTCAATCCTCAATCCTCAATCTTCAATCCTCAATACTCAATCTTCAATCCTCAATCATCAATCCTCAATCCTCAATCCTCAATCCTCAATCCTCAATCCTCAATTCTCAATCCTCAATCCTCAATACGTAATCTGCAATTGTCAATCCTCAATCCTCAATCCTCAATCCTCATACTTCAATCCTCAATACCCAATCTTCAATCTTCAATCCTCAATCCTCAATCCACAATCCTCAACATTCAATCCTCAATCCTCAATCCTCAATTCTCAATCCTCAATCTTCAATCCTCAATACTCAATCTTCAATCCCCAATCCTCAATTCTCAATCCTCAATCCTCAATGTTCAATCCTCAATACTCAATCTTCAATCCTCAATTCTCAATCCTCAATCCTCAATCCTCATTCTTCAATCCTCAACACCCAATCCTCAATCTTCAATCCTCAATCCTCAATCCTCAATTCTCAATCCTCAATCCTCAATCCTCAGACCTCAAGCATCAATATTCAACCCTCAGTCCTCGTCCTCTATCCACAACCATCAATCCTCAATCCTCAACCTTCAATCATCAATATTCAATCTTCAATCCTCAATCCTCAATCCTCAATCCTCAATCCTCAATTCACAATCCTCAATCTTCAATCCTCAATCCTCAATCCTCAATCTTCAATCCTCAACCTCAAACCTCAATCCTCAATCCTCAATCCTCAATCCTCAATCTTCAATCCTCAATACCCAATCCTCAATCTTCAATCCTCAATCCTCAACTCTCAATCCTCAATCCTCAGTCCTCAAACATCAATCCTGAATCCTTAATCCTGAATCCTCAATCTTCAGCACTCAGTCCTCAACAATCAGTTGTCAATCCTCAATCCTCAATGGAATATCATCAATTTACAGATTTGAATGCTCAATACTCAATCTGCAGTTTTCAAGTCTCTATTCTCAAGCATCAATTCTCATCACTCAACCCTCAACACTCAATCCTCAATCCTCAATCCTCAATCCTCAATCCTCAACCCTCAATCCTCATTCCTCAAACCTCAATCCTCAACCCTCAGCCCTCATCCTCAATTCTCAATTCTCAATCCTCAATCCTCAATCCTCAGTCCTCAATTCTCAATCCGCAATCCTCAATCCTCAGACCTCAAACATCAATATTCAACCCTCAGTCCTCGTCCTCTATCCACAACAATCAATCCTCAATCCTCAATCTTCAATCATCAACATTCAATCTTCAATCCTCAATCCTTAATCCTCAATCCTCAATCCTCAATCCTCAATCCTCAATCCTCAATCCTCAATCTTCAATCCTCAATAATCAATCTCCAATCCTAGATCCTCAATCCCCAATCTTCAATCCTTAATACTCAATCCCCAGTCATCAATCTTCAATCCTCAATGCTCAATCCTCAATCCTCAATCCTCAGTCCTCAATCCACAATCCTCAATCCTCAAAGCTCAATCCTCAACCGTCAGTCCTCGTCCTCAATCCTCAAACCTCAATCCTCAATCCTCAATATTCAATCATCAATACTCAATCTTCAATCCTCAGTGCTCTACCCTCAATCCTCAATCCTCAATCCTCAATATTCAAGACACAACCCTCAGCCACCAATCCTCAAGACTCAACCATCAATCCTCAATTCCAAATACTCAATAGAATATTCTGAATACTCATGTTTCAATACTCAATTCACAATATTCAATAATCAAACCTCAATCCTCAATCTTCAGTCCTCAATACTCAACTTCAATCCTCAATCCTCAATTCTCAATCCCCAATACTCAATCCTCAATCGTCAATCCTCAATCCCCAATCCTCAATCTTCAATCCTCAACCTCAATCCTCAATCCTCAATCCTCAATCCTCAACATTCAATCCTCAATACTCAATCTTCTATCCTCAATCCTCAATCCTCAATCCTCAGTCCTCAATCCTCAATCCTCAATCCTCAATCCTCAATCCTCAATCCTCAATCGTCAATCCTCAATACTCAATCTGCAATCGTCAATCCTCAATCCTCAATCCTCAATCCTCATTCTTCAATCCTCAATACCCAATCTTCAATCTTCAATCCTCAATCCTCAATCCTCAATTCTCAATCCTCAATCCTCAATCCTCAGACCTCAAACATCAATATTCAACCCTCAGTCCTCGTCCTCTATCCAAAACCATCAATCCTCAATCCTCAACCTTCAATCATCAATATTCAAACTTCAATCCTCAATCCTCAATCCTCAATCCTCAATCCACTATCCTCAATCTTCAATCCTCAATCCTCAATCCTCATTTCTCAATCGTCAATCCTCAGTCCTCTGCCCTCAAACATCAATACTCAACCCTCAGCCCTCATCCTGAATCCTCAATCGTCAATCCTCAATCCTCAGCCCTCAGTCCTCAAACCTCAATGCTCAATCCTCAACCCCATTCCTCAATCCTCAATCCTCAATCATCAATCCTCAATCTTCAATACTCATTCCTGAATCCTCAATCCCCAATCCTCAATCCTCAATCATCAATCCTCAACTTTCAATACTCAATCCTCAATCCTCAATCCTCAATCCTCAATCCTCAATATTCATCACTCAACCCTCAACCATCAATCCTCAATACTCAACCATCAATCCTCAATTCTCAATACTGAATAGAACATCTTGAATCCTTATGGTTCAGTACTCAATCCAGAATATTCAATAATCAAATCTCAAACCTCAAGCATCAATTCTCAATCCTTAATCCTCAATCCTCAATATTCATCACTCAACCCTCAACCATCAATCCTCAATACTCAACCATCAATCCTCAATTCTCAATACTGAATAGAACATCTTGAATCCTTATGGTTCAGTACTCAATCCAGAATATTCAATAATCAAATCTCAAACCTCAAGCATCAATTCTCAACACTCAATCCTCAACACTCAGTCCTCTCTCTTCAATCCTAAATCCTCAACACACAATCCGCAAGCGTCAATTCTCAGTCCTCAATCCTCAATCCTCAATCGTCAGTCTTCAATCCTCAATACTCAATCTTCAATCCTCAACCCTCAATCCTCAATCCTCAATCCTCATTCTTCAATCCTCAATACCCAATCCTCAATCTTCAATCCTCAGTACTCAATCCTCAATTCTCAATCATCAATCCTCAGTCCTCCGTCCTCAAACCTCAATCCTCAACCCTCAGCCCTCATCCTCAATCCTCAATTGTCAATCCTCAATCCTCAGCCCTCAGTCCTCAAACCTCAATGCTCAATCCTCAACCCCATTCCTCAATCCTCAATCCTCAATCATCAATCCTCAATCTTCAATACTCATTCCTGAATCCTCAATCCCCAATCCTCAATCCTCAATCATCAATCCTCAACTTTCAATACTCAATCCTCAATCCTCAATCCTCAATCCTCAATCCTCAGACCTCAAGTATCAATACTCAACCCTCAGTCCTCGTCCTCAATACACAACCCTCAATCATCAATCCTGAATCTTCATTCATCAATATTCAACCTTCAATCCTCAATCCTCAATCCTCAACGTTCAATCCTCAATACCCAATCATCAATCTTCAATCCTCAATCCTCAAGCGTCAATCCTCAATCCTGAATCCTCAACCCTCAATTCTCAGTCCTCAAACCTCAATCCCTAATCCTCAATCCTGAATCCTCAATCTTCAGCCCTTAGTCCTCTTAAATCAATTGTCAATCCTCAGCCCTCAATAGAATATCCTCAATTCACAGTTTTCAATACTCAATCCCCATCCTTCACTCTTCAAATCTCAATCCACAAATATCAATTCTCATCACTAAACCATCAACACTCAGTCCTCAATCTTCAATCCTCAATCCTCAATCCTCAACCTTCAATCCTCAATAATGAATCTTCAATCATCAATCCCCAATCCTCAATCCTCAATCCTCAATCCTGAATATTCAATCCTCAGTCCCCAATCCTCAATCTTCAATCCTCAGTCCTCAATCCTCAATCCTCAATCCTCAATACTCAGTCCTCAGTCCTCAAACCTCAATGCTCAGTCCTCAATCCTCTAGCATGAATCCTCAATCTTCAATACTCAATACTCAATCCTCAATCCTCAATCCTCAGTCCTCAATCATCAATCCTCAATCTTCAATACTCGATCCTCAACCCCAATGCTCAATACTCAACCATCAACCCTCAATTCTCAATACTCAATAGAATATCCTGAATTCTCAGGATTCAATACTCAAACATCAAACCTCAACCCTCAGCCCTCATCCTCCACCTTCAATCCTCTATCCTCAATCCTCAATCTTCAATCCTCAATACTCAATCTTCAATCCTCAATCCTCAATCATCAATCTTCAATCCTCAATCATCAGTCCTCAATTCTCAATCCTCAATCCTCAGTCCTCATTCCTCAAACCTCAATCCACAACCCTCAGTCCTCATCCTCAATTCTCAATTCTCAATCCTCAATCCTCAATACTCAATCTTCAATCCTCAATAATCAATCTCCAATCCTAGATCCTCAATCCCCAATCTTCAATCCTTAATACTCAATCCCCAGTCATCAATCTTCAATCCTCAATGCTCAATCCTCAATCCTCAATCCTCAGTCCTCAATCCACAATCCTCAATCCTCAAAGCTCAATCCTCAACCGTCAGTCCTCGTCCTCAATCCTCAAACCTCAATCCTCAATCCTCAATATTCAATCATCAATACTCAATCTTCAATCCTCAGTGCTCTACCCTCAATCCTCAATCCTCAATCCTCAATATTCAAGACACAACCCTCAGCCACCGATCCTCAAGACTCAACCATCAATCCTCAATTCCAAATACTCAATAGAATATTCTGAATAGTCATGTTTCAATACTCAATTCACAATATTCAATAATCAAACCTCAATCCTCAATCTTCAGTCCTCAATACTCAACTTCAATCCTCAATCCTCAATTCTCAATCCCCAATACTCAATCCTCAATCGTCAATCCTCAATCCCCAATCCTCAATCTTCAATCCTCAACCTCAATCCTCAATCCTCAATCCTCAATCCTCAACATTCAATCCTCAATACTCAATCTTCTATCCTCAATCCTCAATCCTCAATCCTCAGTCCTCAATCCTCAATCCTCAATCCTCAATCCTCAATCCTCAATCCTCAATCGTCAATCCTCAATACTCAATCTGCAATCGTCAATCCTCAATCCTCAATCCTCAACCCTCATTCTTCAATCCTCAATACCCAATCTTCAATCTTCAATCCTCAATCCTCAATCCTCAATTCTCAATCCTCAATCCTCAATCCTCAGACCTCAAACATCAATATTCAACCCTCAGTCCTCGTCCTCTATCCAAAACCATCAATCCTCAATCCTCAACCTTCAATCATCAATATTCAAACTTCAATCCTCAATCCTCAATCCTCAATCCTCAATCCACTATCCTCAATCTTCAATCCTCAATCCTCAATCCTCAATCCTCAATCCTCAATCTTCAATCCTCAACACTCAATCTTCAATCCCCAATCCTCAATTCTCAATCCTCAATCCTCAATCTTCAATCCTCAATACTCAATCTTCTATCCCCAATCCTCAATTCTCATTCCTCAAGCCTCAATGTTCAATCCTCAATATTCAATCTTCAATCCTCAATCCTCAAACCTCAATCCTCAATCCTCATTCTTCAATCCTCAATACCAAATCCTCAATCTTCAATCCTCAATCCTCAGTCCTCAATCCTCAATCCTCAATCCTCATTCTTCAATCCTCAATACCCAGTCCTCAATCTTCAATCCTCAATCCTCAATCCTCATTTCTCAATCGTCAATCCTCAGTCCTCTGCCCTCAAACATCAATACTCAACCCTCAGCCCTCATCCTCAATCCTCAATCGTCAATCCTCAATCCTCAGCCCTCAGTCCTCAAACCTCAATGCTCAATCCTCAACCCCATTCCTCAATCCTCAATCCTCAATCATCAATCCTCAATCTTCAATACTCATTCCTGAATCCTCAATCCCCAATCCTCAATCCTCAATCATCAATCCTCAACTTTCAATACTCAATCCTCAATCCTCAATCCTCAATCCTCAATCCTCAGACCTCAAGTATCAATACTCAACCCTCAGTCCTCGTCCTCAATACACAACCCTCAATCATCAATCCTGAATCTTCATTCATCAATATTCAACCTTCAATCCTCAATCCTCAATCCTCAACGTTCAATCCTCATTACCCAATCATCAATCTTCAATCCTCAATCCTCAAGCGTCAATCCTCAATCCTGAATCCTCAACCCTCAATTCTCAGTCCTCAAACCTCAAGCTCTAATCCTCAATCCTGAATCTTCAATCTTCAGCCCTTAGTCCTCTTAAATCAATTGTCAATCCTCAGCCCTCAATAGAATATCCTCAATTCACAGTTTTCAATACACAATCCCCATCCTTCACTCTTCAAATCTCAATCCACAAATATCAATTCTCATCACTAAACCATCAACACTCAGTCCTCAATCTTCAATCCTCAATCCTCAATCCTCAACCTTCAATCCTCAATAATGAATCTTCAATCATCAATCCCCAATCCTCAATCCTCAATCCTCAATCCTGAATATTCAATCCTCAGTCCCCAATCCTCAATCTTCAATCCTCAGTCCTCAATCCTCAATCCTCAATCCTCAATACTCAGTCCTCAGTCCTCAAACCTCAATGCTCAGTCCTCAATCCTCTAGCATCAATCCTCAATCTTCAATACTCAATACTCAATCCTCAATCCTCAATCCTCAGTCCTCAATCATCAATCCTCAATCTTCAATACTCGATCCTCATCCCCAATGCTCAATACTCAACCATCAACCCTCAATTCTCAATACTCAATAGAATATCCTGAATTCTCAGGATTCAATACTCAAACCTCAAACCTCAACCCTCAGCCCTCATCCTCCACCTTCAATCCTCTATCCTCAATCCTCAATCTTCAATCCTCAATACTCAATCTTCAATCCTCAATCCTCAATCATCAATCTTCAATCCTCAATCATCAGTCCTCAATTCTCAATCCTCAATCCTCAGTCCTCATTCCTCAAACCTCAATCCACAACCCTCAGTCCTCATCCTCAATTCTCAATTCTCAATCCTCAATCCTCAATACTCAATCTTCAATCCTCAATAATCAATCTCCAATCCTAGATCCTCAATCCCCAATCTTCAATCCTTAATACTCAATCCCCAGTCATCAATCTTCAATCCTCAATGCTCAATCCTCAATCCTCAATCCTCAGTCCTCAATCCACAATCCTCAATCCTCAAAGCTCAATCCTCAACCGTCAGTCCTCGTCCTCAGTCCTCAAACCTCAATCCTCAATCCTCAATATTCAATCATCAATACTCAATCTTCAATCCTCAGTGCTCTACCCTCAATCCTCAATCCTCAATCCTCAATATTCAAGACACAACCCTCAGCCACCAATCCTCAAGACTCAACCATCAATCCTCAATTCCAAATACTCAATAGAATATTCTGAATACTCATGTTTCAATACTCAATTCACAATATTCAATAATCAAACCTCAATCCTCAATCTTCAGTCCTCAATACTCAACTTCAATCCTCAATCCTCAATTCTCAATCCCCAATACTCAATCCTCAATCGTCAATCCTCAATCCCCAATCCTCAATCTTCAATCCTCAACCTCAATCCTCAATCCTCAATCCTCAATCCTCAACATTCAATCCTCAATACTCAATCTTCTATCCTCAATCCTCAATCCTCAATCCTCAGTCCTCAATCCTCAATCCTCAATCCTCAATCCTCAATCCTCAATCCTCAATCGTCAATCCTCAATACTCAATCTGCAATCGTCAATCCTCAATCCTCAATCCTCAATCCTCATTCTTCAATCCTCAATACCCAATCTTCAATCTTCAATCCTCAATCCTCAATCCTCAATTCTCAATCCTCAATCCTCAATCCTCAGACCTCAAACATCAATATTCAACCCTCAGTCCTCGTCCTCTATCCAAAACCATCAATCCTCAATCCTCAACCTTCAATCATCAATATTCAAACTTCAATCCTCAATCCTCAATCCTCAATCCTCAATCCACTATCCTCAATCTTCAATCCTCAATCCTCAATCCTCAATCCTCAATCCTCAATCTTCAATCCTCAACACTCAATCTTCAATCCCCAATCCTCAATTCTCAATCCTCAATCCTCAATCTTCAATCCTCAATCCCCAATCGTCAATCTTCAATCCTCAACCTCAATCCTCAATCCTCAATCCTCAATCCTCAATCTTCAACCCTCAATACTCATTCCTCAATTCTCAGTCCTCAAACCTCAATCCTGAATCCACAATCCTCAATCTTCAATCCTCAATCATCAGTCCTCAATTCTCAATCCTCAATCCTCAGTCCTCATTCCCCAAACCTCAATCCTCAACCCTCAGTCCTCATCCTCAATTCTCAATTCTCAATCCTGAATCCTCAATACTCAATCTTCAATCCTCAATAATCAATCTCCAATCCTAGATCCTCAATCCCCAATCTTCAATCCTTAATACTCAATCTTCAATCCTCAATCCCCAGTCATCAATCTTCAATCCTCAATGCTCAATCCTCAATCCTCAATCCTCAGTCCTCAATCCACAATCCTCAATCCTCAAACCTCAATCCTCAACCGTCAGTCCTCGTCCTCAATCCTCAAACCTCAATCCTCAATCCTCAATATTCAATCATCAATACTCAATCTTCAATCCTCAGTGCTCTATCCTCAATCCTCAATCCTCAATCCTCAATATTCAAGACCCAACCCTCAGACATCAATCCTCAATACTCAACCATCAATCCTCAATTCTCAATACTCAATAGAATATTCTGAATACTCATGGTTCAATACTCAATCCACAATATTCAATAATCAAATCTCAATCCTCAATCTTCAGTCCTCAATACTCAATTTCAATCCTCAATCCTCAATTCTCAATCCTCAATCCTCAATCCTCAAACTTCAATCCTCAATCCTCAATCCTCAATCCTCAATCCTCAATCCTCAATCCTCAATCCTCAATCCTCAATCCTCAATACTCAATCTGCAAACCTCAATCCTCAATCCTCAATCCTCAATCCTCATTCTTCAATCCTCAATACCCAATCCTCAATCTTCAATCCTCAATCATCAGGCCTCAATTCTCAATCCTCAATCCTCAGTCTTCATTCCTCAAACCTCAATCCTCAACCCTCAGTCCTCATCCTCAATTATCAACTCTCAATCCTCAATCCTCAATCCTCAATCCTCAATCTTCAATCCTCAATAATCAATCTCCAATCCTAGATCCTCAATCCCCAATCTTCAATCCTTAATAATCAACCTTCAATCCTCATTCCCCAGTCATCAATCTTCAATCCTCAATGCTCAATCTTCAATCCTCAATCCTCAATCCTCAATCCACAATCCTCATTCCTCAAACCTCAAACCTCAACCGTCAGTCCTCGTCCTCAATCCTCAAACCTCAATCCTCAATCCTCAATATTCAATCATCAATACTCAATCTTCAATCCTCAATGCTCTATCCTCAATCCTCAATCCTCAATCCTCAATATTCAAGACATAACCCTCAGCCATCAATCCTCAATACTCAACCATCAATCCTCAATTCTCAATACTCAATAGAATATTCTGAATACACATGGTTCAATACTCAATCCGCAATATTCAATAATCAAGTCTCAATCCTGAATATTCAATCGTCAATACTCAATTTCAATCCTCAATCCTCAATTCTCAATCCCCAATCCTCGATCCTCAATCATCAATCCTCAATCCTCAATCCTCAGGCATCAATACTCAATCTTCAATGCTCAATCCTCAATCCTCAATCTTCAATCCTCATTCCCCAACCCTCAATCCTCATCCCTCAAACCTCAATCCTCAACCCTCAGTCCTCATACTCAATTCTCAATTCTCAATCCTCAATCCTCAATCCTCAATCTTCAATCCTCAATAATCAATCTCCAAACCTCAATCCGCAATCCTCGATCCTCAGTCCTCAGGCATCAATACTCAATCTTCAATACTCAATCCTCAATCCTCAATCCTCAATCCTCAATCCTCAACCCTCAATCCTCATTCCTCAAACCTCAGTCCTCAACCCTCAGTCCTCATCCTCAATTCTCAATTCTCAATCCTCAATCCTCAATCCTCAATCTTCAATCCTCAATAATCAATCTCCAATCGTAGATCCTCAATCCCCAATCTTCAATCCTTAATACTCAATATTCAATCCTCAATCCCCAGTCATCAATCTTCAATCCTCAATGCTCAATCCTCAATCCTCAATCCTCAGTCTTCAATCCACAATCCTCAATCCTCAAACCTCAATCTTCAACCGTCAGTCCTCGTCCTCAATCCTGAAACCTCAATCCTCAATCCTCAATATTCAATCATCAATACTCAATCTTCAATCCTCAATGCTCTATCCTCAATCCTCAATCCTCAATCCTCAATATTCAAGACACAACCCTCAGCCATCAATCCTCAATACTCACCCATCGATCCTCAATTCTCAATACTCAATACAATATTCTGAATACTCATGGTTCAATACTCAATCCACAATATTCAATAATCAAGTCTCAATCCTCAATCTTCAATCCTCAATACTCAATTTCAATCCTCAATCCTCAATTCTCAATCCCCAATACTCAATCCTCAATCGTCAATCCTCAATCCCCAATCGTCAATCTTCAATCCTCAACCTCAATCCTCAATCCTCAATCCTCAATCCTCAATCTTCAATCATCAATACTAAACCTTCAATCCTCAATGCTCTATCCTCAATCCTCAATCCTCAATCCTCAATCCTCAATATTCAAGACACAACCCTCAGCCATCAATCTTCAATACTCAACCATCAATCCTCAATTCTCAATACTCAATACAATATTCTGAATACTCATGGTTCAATACTCAATCCACAATATTCAATAATCAAGTCGCAATCCTCAATCTTCAATCCTCAATACTCAATTTCAATCCTCAATCCTCATTACTCAATCCCCAATACTCAATCCTCAATCGTCAATCCTCAATCCCCAATCGTCAATCTTCAATCCTCAACCTCAATCCTCAATCCTCAATCCTCAATCCTCAATCTTCAATCATCAATACTCAATCTTCAATCCTCAATGCTCTACCCTCAATCCTCAATCCTCAATCCTCAATATTCAAGACACAAACCTCAGCCATCAATCCTCAATACTCAACCATCAATCCTCAATTCTCAATACTCAATACAATATTCTGAATACTCATGGTTCAATACTCAATCCACAATATTCAATAATCAAGTCTCAATCCTCAATCTTCAATCCTCAATACTCAATTTCAATCCTCAATCCTCAATCCTCAATCCTCAATCCTCAATCCTCAATCTTCAATCCTCAATACTCAATTTTCAATCCTCAATCCTCAATCCTCAATCCTCAATCCTCAATCCTCAATCTTCAATCCTCAATTCTCAATCCTCAATACTCAATCTGCAATCCTCAATCCTCAATCCTCAATCCTCAATCCTCATTCTACAGTCCTCAATACCCAATCCTCAAACTTCAATCCCCAATCCTCAATCCTCAATTCTCAATCCTCAATCCTCAATCCTCAGACCTCAAACATCAATATTCAACCCTCAGTCCTCGTCCTCTATCCACAACCTTCAATCCTCAATCCTCAATCTTCAATCATCAATATTCAATCTTCAATCCTCAATCCTCAATCCTCAATCCTCAATCCTCAATCCTCAATCCTCATTCCTCAATCCTCAATCTTCAATCCTCAATACTCAATCTTCAATCCCCAATCCTCAATTCTCAATCCTCAAGCCTCAATGTTCAATCCTCAATACTCAATCTCCAATCCTAGATCCTCAATCCCCAATCTTCAATCCTTAATACTCAATCTTCAATCCTCAATCCCCAGTCATCAATCTTCAATCCTCAATGATCAATCCTCAATCCTCAATCCTCAGTCCTCAATTCACAATCCTCAATCCTCAAACCTCATTCTTCAACCGTCAGTCCTCGTCCTCAATCCTCAAACCTCAATACTCAATCCTCAATATTCAATCATCAATACTCAATATTCAATCCTCAATGCTCTATCTTCAATCCTCAATCCTCAATCCTCAATATTCATGACACAACCCTCAGCCATCAATCCTCAATACTCAACCATCAATCCTCAATTCTCAATACTCAATACAATATTCTGAATACTCATGGTTCAATACTCAAACCACAATATTCAATAATCAAGTCTCAATCCTCAATCGTCAATCCTCAGTACTCAATTTCAATACTCAATCCTCAATTCTCAATCCCCAATCCTCGATCCTCAATCATCAATCCTCAATCCTCAATCCTCAGGCATCAATACTCAATCTTCAATGCTCAATCCTCAATCCTCAATCTTCAATCCTCATTCCCCAACCCTCAATCCTTATCCCTCAAACCTCAATCCTCAACCCTCAGTCCTCATACTCAATTCTCAACACTCAATCCTCAATCCTCAATCCTCAATCTTCAATCCTCAGTAATCAATCTCCAATCCTCAATCCTCAATCCTCAGACCTCACACGTCAATACTCAACCCTCAGTCCTCGTCCTAAATCCTCAATCCTCAATCCTCAATCTTCAATCCTCAATACTCAATTTTCAATCCTCAATCCTCAATCCTCAATCCTCAATCCTCAATCCTCAATCTTCAATCCTCAGGCATCAATACTCAATCTTCAATGCTCAATCCTCAATCCTCAATCTTCAATCCTCATTCCCCAACCCTCAATCCTCATCCCTCAAACCTCAATCCTCAACCCTCAGTCCTCATACTCAATTCTCAATTCTCAATCCTCAATCCTCAATCCTCAATCTTCAATCCTCAATAATCAATCTCCAAACCTCAATCCGCAATCCTCGATCCTCAGTCCTCAGGCATCAATACTCAATCTTCAATACTCAATCCTCAATCCTCAATCCTCAATCCTCAATCCTCAACCCTCAATCCTCATTCCTCAAACCTCAGTCCTCAACCCTCAGTCCTCATCCTCAATTCTCAATTCTCAATCCTCAATCCTCAATCCTCAATCTTCAATCCTCAATAATCAATCTCCAATCGTAGATCCTCAATCCCCAATCTTCAATCCTTAATACTCAATATTCAATCCTCAATCCCCAGTCATCAATCTTCAATCCTCAATGCTCAATCCTCAATCCTCAATCCTCAGTCTTCAATCCACAATCCTCAATCCTCAAACCTCAATCTTCAACCGTCAGTCCTCGTCCTCAATCCTGAAACCTCAATCCTCAATCCTCAATATTCAATCATCAATACTCAATCTTCAATCCTCAATGCTCTATCCTCAATCCTCAATCCTCAATCCTCAATATTCAAGACACAACCCTCAGCCATCAATCCTCAATACTCACCCATCGATCCTCAATTCTCAATACTCAATACAATATTCTGAATACTCATGGTTCAATACTCAATCCACAATATTCAATAATCAAGTCTCAATCCTCAATCTTCAATCCTCAATACTCAATTTCAATCCTCAATCCTCAATTCTCAATCCCCAATACTCAATCCTCAATCGTCAATCCTCAATCCCCAATCGTCAATCTTCAATCCTCAACCTCAATCCTCAATCCTCAATCCTCAATCCTCAATCTTCAATCATCAATACTAAACCTTCAATCCTCAATGCTCTATCCTCAATCCTCAATCCTCAATCCTCAATCCTCAATATTCAAGACACAACCCTCAGCCATCAATCTTCAATACTCAACCATCAATCCTCAATTCTCAATACTCAATACAATATTCTGAATACTCATGGTTCAATACTCAATCCACAATATTCAATAATCAAGTCGCAATCCTCAATCTTCAATCCTCAATACTCAATTTCAATCCTCAATCCTCATTACTCAATCCCCAATACTCAATCCTCAATCGTCAATCCTCAATCCCCAATCGTCAATCTTCAATCCTCAACCTCAATCCTCAATCCTCAATCCTCAATCCTCAATCTTCAATCATCAATACTCAATCTTCAATCCTCAATGCTCTACCCTCAATCCTCAATCCTCAATCCTCAATATTCAAGACACAAACCTCAGCCATCAATCCTCAATACTCAACCATCAATCCTCAATTCTCAATACTCAATACAATATTCTGAATACTCATGGTTCAATACTCAATCCACAATATTCAATAATCAAGTCTCAATCCTCAATCTTCAATCCTCAATACTCAATTTCAATCCTCAATCCTCAATCCTCAATCCTCAATCCTCAATCCTCAATCTTCAATCCTCAATACTCAATTTTCAATCCTCAATCCTCAATCCTCAATCCTCAATCCTCAATCCTCAATCTTCAATCCTCAATTCTCAATCCTCAATACTCAATCTGCAATCCTCAATCCTCAATCCTCAATCCTCAATCCTCATTCTACAGTCCTCAATACCCAATCCTCAAACTTCAATCCCCAATCCTCAATCCTCAATTCTCAATCCTCAATCCTCAATCCTCAGACCTCAAACATCAATATTCAACCCTCAGTCCTCGTCCTCTATCCACAACCTTCAATCCTCAATCCTCAATCTTCAATCATCAATATTCAATCTTCAATCCTCAATCCTCAATCCTCAATCCTCAATCCTCAATCCTCAATCCTCATTCCTCAATCCTCAATCTTCAATCCTCAATACTCAATCTTCAATCCCCAATCCTCAATTCTCAATCCTCAAGCCTCAATGTTCAATCCTCAATACTCAATCTCCAATCCTAGATCCTCAATCCCCAATCTTCAATCCTTAATACTCAATCTTCAATCCTCAATCCCCAGTCATCAATCTTCAATCCTCAATGATCAATCCTCAATCCTCAATCCTCAGTCCTCAATTCACAATCCTCAATCCTCAAACCTCATTCTTCAACCGTCAGTCCTCGTCCTCAATCCTCAAACCTCAATACTCAATCCTCAATATTCAATCATCAATACTCAATATTCAATCCTCAATGCTCTATCTTCAATCCTCAATCCTCAATCCTCAATATTCATGACACAACCCTCAGCCATCAATCCTCAATACTCAACCATCAATCCTCAATTCTCAATACTCAATACAATATTCTGAATACTCATGGTTCAATACTCAAACCACAATATTCAATAATCAAGTCTCAATCCTCAATCGTCAATCCTCAGTACTCAATTTCAATACTCAATCCTCAATTCTCAATCCCCAATCCTCGATCCTCAATCATCAATCCTCAATCCTCAATCCTCAGGCATCAATACTCAATCTTCAATGCTCAATCCTCAATCCTCAATCTTCAATCCTCATTCCCCAACCCTCAATCCTTATCCCTCAAACCTCAATCCTCAACCCTCAGTCCTCATACTCAATTCTCAACACTCAATCCTCAATCCTCAATCCTCAATCTTCAATCCTCAGTAATCAATCTCCAATCCTCAATCCTCAATCCTCAGACCTCACACGTCAATACTCAACCCTCAGTCCTCGTCCTAAATCCTCAATCCTCAATCCTCAATCTTCAATCCTCAATACTCAATTTTCAATCCTCAATCCTCAATCCTCAATCCTCAATCCTCAATCCTCAATCTTCAATCCTCAATTCTCAATCCTCAATACTCAATCTGCAATCCTCAATCCTCAATCCTCAATCCTCAATCCTCATTCTTCAGTCCTCAATACCCAATCCTCAATCTTCAATCCCCAATCCTCAATCCTCAATTCTCAATCCTCAATCCTCAATCCTCAGACCTCAAACATCAATATTCAACCCTCAGTCCTCGTCCTCTATCCACAACCTTCAATCCTCAATCCTCAATCTTCAATCATCAATATTCAATCTTCAATCCTCAATCCTCAATCCTCAATCCTCAACCCTCAATACTCAATCCTCAATTCTCAGTCCTCAAACCTCAATCCTGAATCCACAATCCTCAATCTTCAATCCTCAATCATCAGTCCTCAATTCTCAATCCTCAATCCTCAGTCCTCATTCCCCAAACCTCAATCCTCAACCCTCAGTCCTCATCCTCAATTCTCAATTCTCAATCCTGAATCCTCAATACTCAATCTTCTATCCTCAATAATCAATCTCCAATCCTAGATCCTCAATCCCCAATCTTCAATCCTTAATACTCAATCTTCAATCCTCAATCCCCAGTCATCAATCTTCAATCCTCAATGCTCAATCCTCAATCCTCAATCCTCAGTCCTCAATCCACAATCCTCAATCCTCAAACCTCAATCCTCAACCGTCAGTCCTCGTCCTCAATCCTCAAACCTCAATCCTCAATCCTCAATATTCAATCATCAATACTCAATCTTCAATCCTCAGTGCTCTATCCTCAATCCTCAATCCTCAATCCTCAATATTCAAGACACAACCCTCAGCCATCAATCCTCAATACTCAACCATCAATCCTCAATTATCAATACTCAATAGAATATTCTGAATACTCATGGTTCAATACTCAATCCACAATATTCAATAATCAAATCTCAATCCTCAATCTTCAGTCCTCAATACTCAATTTCAATCCTCAATCCTCAATTCTCAATCCCCAATACTCAATCCTCAATCTTCAATCCTCAATCCTCAATCTTCAGTCCTCAATCCTCAATCATCAATCCTCAATCCTCAATCCTCAATACGTAATCTGCAATCGTCAATCCTCAATCCTCAATCCTCAATCCTCATTCTTCAATCATCAATACTCAATCTTCAATCCTCAATGCTCTACCCTCAATCCTCAATCCTCAATCCTCAATATTCAAGACACAACCCTCAGCCATCAATCCTCAATACTCAACCATCAATCCTCAATTCTCAATACTCAATACAATACTCTGAATACTCATGGTTCAATACTCAATCCACAATATTCAATAATCAAGTCTCAATCCTCAATCTTCAATCCTCAATACTCAATTTCAATCCTCAATCCTCAATTCTCAATCCCCAATACTCAATCCTCAATCGTCAATCCTCAATCCCCAATCCTCAATCTTCAATCCTCAACCTCAATCCTCAATCCTCAATCCTCAATCCTCAATCTTCAATCCTCAATACTCAATTTTCAATCCTCAATCCTCAATCCTCAATCCTCAACCCTCAATACTCAATCTTCAATCCTCAATTCTCAATCCTCAATACTCAATCTGCAATCCTCAATCCTCAATCCTCAATCCTCAATCCTCATTCTTCAGTCCTCAATACCCAATCCTCAATCTTCAATCCCCAATCCTCAATCCTCAATTCTCAATCCTCAATCCTCAATCCTCAGACCTCAAACATCAATATTCAACCCTCAGTCCTCGTCCTCTATCCACAACCTTCAATCCTCAATCCTCAATCTTCAATCATCAATATTCAATCTTCAATCCTCAATCCTCAATCCTCAATCCTCAATCCTCAATCCTCATTCCTCAATCCTCAATCTTCAATCCTCAATACTCAATCTTCAATCCCCAATCGTCAATTCTCAATCCTCAAGCCTCAATGTTCAATCCTCAATACTCAATCTCCAATCCTAGATCCTCAATCCCCAATCTTCAATCCTTAATACTCAATATTCAATCCTCAATCCCCAGTCATCAATCTTCAATCCTCAATGATCAATCCTCAATCCTCAATCCTCAGTCCTCAATTCACAATCCTCAATCCTCAAACCTCATTCTTCAACCGTCAGTCCTCGTCCTCAATCCTCAAACCTCAATACTCAATCCTCAATATTCAATCATCAATACTCAATATTCAATCCTCAATGCTCTATCTTCAATCCTCAATCCTCAATCCACAATATTCATGACACAACCCTCAGCCATCAATCCTCAATACTCAACCATCAATCCTCAATTCTCAATACTCAATACAATATTCTGAATACTCATGGTTCAATACTCAAACCACAATATTCAATAATCAAGTCTCAATCCTCAATCATCAATCCTCAGTACTCAATTTCAATACTCAATCCTCAATTCTCAATCCCCAATCCTCGATCCTCAATCATCAATCCTCAATCCTCAATCCTCAGGCATCAATACTCAACCTTCAATGCTCAATCCTCAATCCTCAATCTTCAATCCTCATTCCCCAACCCTCAATCCTTATCCCTCAAACCTCAATCCTCAACCCTCAGTCCTCATACTCAATTCTCAACACTCAATCCTCAATCCTCAATCCTCAATCTTCAATCCTCAGTAATCAATCTCCAATCCTCAATCCTCAATCCTCAGACCTCACACATCAATACTCAACCCTCAGTCCTCGTCCTAAATCCACAACCCTGAATCCTCAATCCTCAATCATCAATCATCAATATTCAATCTTCAGTCCTCAATCCTCAATCCTCAATCCTCAATCCTCAATCCTCAATGTTCAATCCGAAATACCCAATCCTCAATCTTCAATCCTCAATCCTCAATCCTCAATCCTCAACCCTCAATACTCAATCCTCAATTCTCAGTCCTCAAACCTCAATCCTGAATCCACAATCCTCAATCTTCAATCCTCAATCAACAGTCCTCAATTCTCAATCCTCAATCCTCAGTCCTCATTCCCCAAACCTCAATCCTCAACCCTCAGTCCTCATCCTCAATTCTCAATTCTCAATCCTGAATCCTCAATACTCAATCTTCAATCCTCAATAATCAATCTCCAATCCTAGATCCTCAATCCCCAATCTTCAATCCTTAATACTCAATCTTCAATCCTCAATCCCCAGTCATCAATCTTCAATCCTCAATGCTCAATCCTCAATCCTCAATCCTCAGTCCTCAATCCACAATCCTCAATCCTCAAACCTCAATCCTCAACCGTCAGTCCTCGTCCTCAATCCTCAAACCTCAATCCTCAATCCTCAATATTCAATCATCAATACTCAATCTTCAATCCTCAGTGCTCTATCCTCAATCCTCAATCCTCAATCCTCAATATTCAAGACACAACCCTCAGCCATCAATCCTCAATACTCAACCATCAATCCTCAATTATCAATACTCAATAGAATATTCTGAATACTCATGGTTCAATACTCAATCCACAATATTCAATAATCAAATCTCAATCCTCAATCTTCAGTCCTCAATACTCAATTTCAATCCTCAATCCTCAATTCTCAATCCCCAATACTCAATCCTCAATCTTCAATCCTCAATCCTCAATCTTCAGTCCTCAATCCTCAATCATCAATCCTCAATCCTCAATCCTCAATACGTAATCTGCAATCGTCAATCCTCAATCCTCAATCCTCAATCCTCATTCTTCAATCCTCAATACCCAATCTTCAATCTTCAATCCTCAATCCTCAATCCTCAATTGTCAATCCTCAATCCTCAATCCTCAGACCTCAAACATCAATATTCAACCCTCAGTCCTCGCCCTCTATCCACAACCATCAATGCTCAATCCTCAACCTTCAATCATCAATATTCAATCTTCAATCCTCAATCCTCAATCCTCAATCCTCAATCTTCAATCCTCAACCTCAATCCTCTATCCTCAATCCTCAATCCTCAAACTTCAATCCTCAATCCTCAATCCTCAATCCTCAATCCTCAATCCTCAATCCTCAATCCTCAATCCTTAATACTCAATCTGCAAACCTCAATCCTCAATCCTCAATCCTCAATCCTCATTCTTCAATCCTCAATACCCAATCCTCAATCTTCAATCCTCAATCATCAGGCCTCAATTCTCAATCCTCAATCCTCAGTCCTCATTCCTCAAACCTCAATCCTCAACCCTCAGTCCTCATCCTCAATTATCAACTCTCAATCCTCAATCCTCAATCCTCAATCCTCAATCTTCAATCCTCAATAATCAATCTCCAATCCTAGATCCTCAATCCCCAATCTTCAATCCTTAATAATCAATCTTCAATCCTCAATCCCCAGTCATCAATCTTCAATCCTCAATGCTCAATCTTCAATCCTCAATCCTCAATCCTCAATCCACAATCCTCAATCCTCAAACCTCAATCCTCAACCGTCAGTCCTCGTCCTCAATCCTCAAACCTCAATCCTCAATCCTCAATATTCAATCATCAATACTCAATCTTCAATCCTCAATCCTCTATCCTCAATCCTCAATCCTCAATCCTCAATATTCAAGACATAACCCTCAGCCATCAATCCTCAATACTCAACCATCAATCCTCAATTCTCAATACTCAATAGAATATTCTGAATACACATGGTTCAATACTCAATCCACAATATTCAATAATCAAGTCTCAATCCTGAATATTCAATCGTCAATACTCAATTTCAATCCTCAATCCTCAATTCTCAATCCCCAATCCTCGATCCTCAATCATCAATCCTCAATCCTCAATCCTCAGGCACCAATACTCAATCTTCAATGCTCAATCCTCAATCCTCAATCTTCAATCCTCATTCCCCAACCCTCAATCCTCATCCCTCAAACCTCAATCCTCAACCCTCAGTCCTCATACTCAATTCTCAATTTTCAATCCTCAATCCTCAATCCTCAATCTTCAATCCTCAATAATCAATCTCCAATCCTCAATCCTCAATCCTCGATCCTCAGTCCTCAGGCATCAATACTCAATCTTCAATACTCAATCCTCAATCCTCAATCCTCAATCCTCAATCCTCAATCCTCAACCCTCAATCCTCATTCCTCAAACCTCAGTCCTCAAACCTCAATCCTGGATCCACAATCCTCAATCTTCAATCCTCAATCATCAGTCCTCAATTCTCAATCCTCAATCCTCAGTCCTCATTCCCCAAACCTCAATCCTCAACCCTCAGTCCTCATCCTCAATTCTCAATTCTCAATCCTGAATCCTCAATACTCAATCTTCAATCCTCAATAATCAATCTCCAATCCTAGATCCTCAATCCCCAATCTTCAATCCTTAATACTCAATCTTCAATCCTCAATCCCCAGTCATCAATCTTCAATCCTCAATGCTCAATCCTCAATCCTCAATCCTCAGTCCTCAATCCACAATCCTCAATCCTCAAACCTCAATCCTCAACCGTCAGTCCTCGTCCTCAATCCTCAAACCTCAATCCTCAATCCTCAATATTCAATCATCAATACTCAATCTTCAATCCTCAGTGCTCTATCCTCAATCCTCAATCCTCAATCCTCAATATTCAAGACACAACCCTCAGCCATCAATCCTCAATACTCAACCATCAATCCTCAATTATCAATACTCAATAGAATATTCTGAATACTCATGGTTCAATACTCAATCCACAATATTCAATAATCAAATCTCAATCCTCAATCTTCAGTCCTCAATACTCAATTTCAATCCTCAATCCTCAATTCTCAATCCCCAATACTCAATCCTCAATCTTCAATCCTCAATCCTCAATCTTCAGTCCTCAATCCTCAATCATCAATCCTCAATCCTCAATCCTCAATACGTAATCTGCAATCGTCAATCCTCAATCCTCAATCCTCAATCCTCATTCTTCAATCCTCAATACCCAATCTTCAATCTTCAATCCTCAATCCTCAATCCTCAATTGTCAATCCTCAATCCTCAATCCTCAGACCTCAAACATCAATATTCAACCCTCAGTCCTCGTCCTCTATCCACAACCATCAATGCTCAATCCTCAACCTTCAATCATCAATATTCAATCTTCAATCCTCAATCCTCAATCCTCAATCCTCAATCTTCAATCCTCAACCTCAATCCTCTATCCTCAATCCTCAATCCTCAAACTTCAATCCTCAATCCTCAATCCTCAATCCTCAATCCTCAATCCTCAATCCTAGATCCTCAATCCTCAATACTCAATCTGCAAACCTCAATCCTCAATCCTCAATCCTCAATCCCCATTCTTCAATCCACAATACCCAATCCTCAGTCTTCAATCCTCAATCCTCAATCCTCAATCCACAATCCTCAATCCTCAAACCTCAATCCTCAACCGTCAGTCCTCGTCCTCAATCCTCAAACCTCAATCCTCAATCCTCAATATTCAATCATCAATACTCAATCTTCAATCCTCAATGCTCTATCCTCAATCCTCAATCCTCAATCCTCAATATTCAAGACATAACCCTCAGCCATCAATCCTCAATACTCAACCATCAATCCTCAATTCCAAATACTCAATAGAATATTCTGAATACTCATGTTTCAATACTCAATTCACAATATTCAATAATCAAACCTCAATCCTCAATCTTCAGTCCTCAATACTCAACTTCAATCCTCAATCCTCAATTCTCAATCCCCAATACTCAATCCTCAATCGTCAATCCTCAATCCCCAATCCTCAATCTTCAATCCTCAACCTCAATCCTCAATCCTCAATCCTCAATCCTCAACATTCAATCCTCAATACTCAATCTTCTATCCTCAATCCTCAATCCTCAATCCTCAGTCCTCAATCCTCAATCCTCAATCCTCAATCCTCAATCCTCAATCCTCAATCGTCAATCCTCAATACTCAATCTGCAATCGTCAATCCTCAATCCTCGATCCTCAATCCTCATTCTTCAATCCTCAATACCCAATCTTCAATCTTCAATCCTCAATCCTCAATCCTCAATTGTCAATCCTCAATCCTCAATCCTCAGACCTCAAACATCAATATTCAACCCTCAGTCCTCGTCCTCTATCCACAACCATCAATGCTCAATCCTCAACCTTCAATCATCAATATTCAATCTTCAATCCTCAATCCTCAATCCTCAATCCTCAATCTTCAATCCTCAACCTCAATCCTCTATCCTCAATCCTCAATCCTCAAACTTCAATCCTCAATCCTCAATCCTCAATCCTCAATCCTCAATCCTCAATCCTAGATCCTCAATCCTCAATACTCAATCTGCAAACCTCAATCCTCAATCCTCAATCCTCAATCCCCATTCTTCAATCCACAATACCCAATCCTCAGTCTTCAATCCTCAATCCTCAATCCTCAATCCACAATCCTCAATCCTCAAACCTCAATCCTCAACCGTCAGTCCTCGTCCTCAATCCTCAAACCTCAATCCTCAATCCTCAATATTCAATCATCAATACTCAATCTTCAATCCTCAATGCTCTATCCTCAATCCTCAATCCTCAATCCTCAATATTCAAGACATAACCCTCAGCCATCAATCCTCAATACTCAACCATCAATCCTCAATTCCAAATACTCAATAGAATATTCTGAATACTCATGTTTCAATACTCAATTCACAATATTCAATAATCAAACCTCAATCCTCAATCTTCAGTCCTCAATACTCAACTTCAATCCTCAATCCTCAATTCTCAATCCCCAATACTCAATCCTCAATCGTCAATCCTCAATCCCCAATCCTCAATCTTCAATCCTCAACCTCAATCCTCAATCCTCAATCCTCAATCCTCAACATTCAATCCTCAATACTCAATCTTCTATCCTCAATCCTCAATCCTCAATCCTCAGTCCTCAATCCTCAATCCTCAATCCTCAATCCTCAATCCTCAATCCTCAATCGTCAATCCTCAATACTCAATCTGCAATCGTCAATCCTCAATCCTCAATCCTCAATCCTCATTCTTCAATCCTCAATACCCAATCTTCAATCTTCAATCCTCAATCCTCAATCCTCAATTCTCAATCCTCAATCCTCAATCCTCAGACCTCAAACATCAATATTCAACCCTCAGTCCTCGTCCTCTATCCAAAACCATCAATCCTCAATCCTCAACCTTCAATCATCAATATTCAAACTTCAATCCTCAATCCTCAATCCTCAATCCTCAATCCACTATCCTCAATCTTCAATCCTCAATCCTCAATCCTCAATCCTCAATCCTCAATCTTCAATCCTCAACACTCAATCTTCAATCCCCAATCCTCAATTCTCAATCCTCAATCCTCAATCTTCAATCCTCAATACTCAATCTTCTATCCCCAATCCTCAATTCTCATTCCTCAAGCCTCAATGTTCAATCCTCAATATTCAATCTTCAATCCTCAATCCTCAAACCTCAATCCTCAATCCTCATTCTTCAATCCTCAATACCCAATCCTCAATCTTCAATCCTCAATCCTCAACTCTCAATCCTCAATCCTCAATCCTCAGACCTCACACATCAATACTCAACCCTCAGTCCTCGTCCTAAATCCACAACCCTCAATCCTCAATACTCAATCATCAATCATCAATATTCAATCTTCAGTCCTCAATCCTCAATCCTCAATCCTCAATCCTCAATCCTCAATGTTCAATCCGAAATACCCAATCCTCAATCTTCAATCCTCAATCCTCAATCCTCAATCTTCAACCCTCAATACTCAATCCTCAATTCTCAGTCCTCAAACCTCAATCCTGAATCCACAATCCTCAATCTTCAATCCTCAATCATCAGTCCTCAATTCTCAATCCTCAATCCTCAGTCCTCATTCCCCAAACCTCAATCCTCAACCCTCAGTCCTCATCCTCAATTCTCAATTCTCAATCCTGAATCCTCAATACTCAATCTTCAATCCTCAATAATCAATCTCCAATCCTAGATCCTCAATCCCCAATCTTCAATCCTTAATACTCAATCTTCAATCCTCAATCCCCAGTCATCAATCTTCAATCCTCAATGCTCAATCCTCAATCCTCAATCCTCAGTCCTCAATCCACAATCCTCAATCCTCAAACCTCAAACCTCAACCGTCAGTCCTCGTCCTCAATCCTCAAACCTCAATCCTCAATCCTCAATATTCAATCATCAATACTCAATCTTCAATCCTCAGTGCTCTATCCTCAATCCTCAATCCTCAATCCTCAATATTCAAGACCCAACCCTCAGACATCAATCCTCAATACTCAACCATCAATCCTCAATTCTCAATACTCAATAGAATATTCTGAATACTCATGGTTCAATACTCAATCCACAATATTCAATAATCAAATCTCAATCCTCAATCTTCAGTCCTCAATACTCAATTTCAATCCTCAATCCTCAATTCTCAATCCTCAATCCTCAATCCTCAAACTTCAATCCTCAATCCTCAATCCTCAATCCTCAATCCTCAATCCTCAATCCTCAATCCTCAATCCTCAATACTGAATCTGCAAACCTCAATCCTCAATCCTCAATCCTCAATCCTCATTCTTCAATCCTCAATACCCAATCCTCAATCTTCAATCCTCAATCATCAGGCCTCAATTCTCAATCCTCAATCCTCAGTCTTCATTCCTCAAACCTCAATCCTCAACCCTCAGTCCTCATCCTCAATTATCAACTCTCAATCCTCAATCCTCAATCCTCAATCCTCAATCTTCAATCCTCAATAATCAATCTCCAATCCTAGATCCTCAATCCCCAATCTTCAATCCTTAATAATCAACCTTCAATCCTCATTCCCCAGTCATCAATCTTCAATCCTCAATGCTCAATCTTCAATCCTCAATCCTCAATCCTCAATCCACAATCCTCATTCCTCAAACCTCAATCCTCAACCGTCAGTCCTCGTCCTCAATCCTCAAACCTCAATCCTCAATCCTCAATATTCAATCATCAATACTCAATCTTCAATCCTCAATGCTCTATCCTCAATCCTCAATCCTCAATCCTCAATATTCAAGACATAACCCTCAGCCATCAATCCTCAATACTCAACCATCAATCCTCAATTCTCAATACTCAATAGAATATTCTGAATACACATGGTTCAATACTCAATCCACAATATTCAATAATCAAGTCTCAATCCTGAATATTCAATCGTCAATACTCAATTTCAATCCTCAATCCTCAATTCTCAATCCCCAATCCTCGATCCTCAATCATCAATCCTCAATCCTCAATCCTCAGGCATCAATACTCAATCTTCAATGCTCAATCCTCAATCCTCAATCTTCAATCCTCATTCCCCAACCCTCAATCCTCATCCCTCAAACCTCAATCCTCAACCCTCAGTCCTCATACTCAATTCTCAATTCTCAATCCTCAATCCTCAATCCTCAATCTTCAATCCTCAATTATCAATCTCCAAACCTCAATCCTCAATCCCCGATCCTCAGTCCTCAGGCATCAATACTCAATCTTCAATACTCAATCCTCAATCCTCAATCCTCAATCCTCAATCCTCAACCCTCAATCCTCATTCCTCAAACCTCAGTCCTCAACCCTCAGTCCTCATCCTCAATTCTCAATTCTCAATCCTCAATCCTCAATCCTCAATCTTCAATCCTCAATAATCAATCTCCAATCGTAGATCCTCAATCCCCAATCTTCAATCCTTAATACTCAATATTCAATCCTCAATCCCCAGTCATCAATCTTCAATCCTCAATGCTCAATCCTCAATCCTCAATCCTCAGTCTTCAATCCACAATCCTCAATCCTCAAACCTCAATCTTCAACCGTCAGTCCTCGTCCTCAATCCTGAAACCTCAATCCTCAATCCTCAATATTCAATCATCAATACTCAATCTTCAATCCTCAATGCTCTATCCTCAATCCTCAATCCTCAATCCTCAATATTCAAGACACAACACTCAGCCATCAATCCTCAATAGTCACCCATCAATCCTCAATTCTCAATACTCAATACAATATTCTGAATACTCATGGTTCAATACTCAATCCACAATATTCAATAATCAAATCTCAATCCTCAATCTTCAGTCCTCAATACTCAATTTCAATCCTCAATCCTCAATTCTCAATCCTCAATCCTCAATCCTCAAACTTCAATCCTCAATCCTCAATCCTCAATCCTCAATCCTCAATCCTCAATCCTCAATCCTCAATCCTCAATACTCAATCTGCAAACCTCAATCCTCAATCCTCAATCCTCAATCCTCATTCTTCAATCCTCAATACCCAATCCTCAATCTTCAATCCTCAATCATCAGGCCTCAATTCTCAATCCTCAATCCTCAGTCTTCATTCCTCAAACCTCAATCCTCAACCCTCAGTCCTCATCCTCAATTATCAACTCTCAATCCTCAATCCTCAATCCTCAATCCTCAATCTTCAATCCTCAATAATCAATCTCCAATCCTAGATCCTCAATCCCCAATCTTCAATCCTTAATAATCAACCTTCAATCCTCATTCCCCAGTCATCAATCTTCAATCCTCAATGCTCAATCTTCAATCCTCAATCCTCAATCCTCAATCCACAATCCTCATTCCTCAAACCTCAATCCTCAACCGTCAGTCCTCGTCCTCAATCCTCAAACCTCAATCCTCAATCCTCAATATTCAATCATCAATACTCAATCTTCAATCCTCAATGCTCTATCCTCAATCCTCAATCCTCAATCCTCAATATTCAAGACATAACCCTCAGCCATCAATCCTCAATACTCAACCATCAATCCTCAATTCTCAATACTCAATAGAATATTCTGAATACACATGGTTCAATACTCAATCCACAATATTCAATAATCAAGTCTCAATCCTGAATATTCAATCGTCAATACTCAATTTCAATCCTCAATCCTCAATTCTCAATCCCCAATCCTCGATCCTCAATCATCAATCATCAATCCTCAATCCTCAGGCATCAATACTCAATCTTCAATGCTCAATCCTCAATCCTCAATCTTCAATCCTCATTCCCCAACCCTCAATCCTCATCCCTCAAACCTCAATCCTCAACCCTCAGTCCTCATACTCAATTCTCAATTCTCAATCCTCAATCCTCAATCCTCAATCTTCAATCCTCAATAATCAATCTCCAAACCTCAATCCTCAATCCCCGATCCTCAGTCCTCAGGCATCAATACTCAATCTTCAATACTCAATCCTCAATCCTCAATCCTCAATCCTCAATCCTCAACCCTCAATCCTCATTCCTCAAACCTCAGTCCTCAACCCTCAGTCCTCATCCTCAATTCTCAATTCTCAATCCTCAATCCTCAATCCTCAATCTTCAATCCTCAATAATCAATCTCCAATCGTAGATCCTCAATCCCCAATCTTCAATCCTTAATACTCAATATTGAATCCTCAATCCCCAGTCATCAATCTTCAATCCTCAATGCTCAATCCTCAATCCTCAATCCTCAGTCTTCAATCCACAATCCTCAATCCTCAAACCTCAATCTTCAACCGTCAGTCCTCGTCCTCAATCCTGAAACCTCAATCCTCAATCCTCAATATTCAATCATCAATACTCAATCTTCAATCCTCAATGCTCTATCCTCAATCCTCAATCCTCAATCCTCAATATTCAAGACACAACCCTCAGCCATCAATCCTCAATACTCACCCATCAATCCTCAATTCTCAATACTCAATACAATATTCTGAATACTCATGGTTCAATACTCAATCCACAATATTCAATAATCAAGTCTCAATCCTCAATCTTCAATCCTCAATACTCAATTTCAATCCTCAATCCTCAATTCTCAATCCCCAATACTCAATCCTCAATCGTCAATCCTCAATCCCCAATCGTCAATCTTCAATCCTCAACCTCAATCCTCAATCCTCAATCCTCAATCCTCAATCTTCAATCATCAATACTAAACCTTCAATCCTCAATGCTCTATCCTCAATCCTCAATCCTCAATCCTCAATCCTCAATATTCAAGACACAACCCTCAGCCATCAATCTTCAATACTCAACCATCAATCCTCAATTCTCAATACTCAATACAATATTCTGAATACTCATGGTTCAATACTCAATCCACAATATTCAATAATCAAGTCGCAATCCTCAATCTTCAATCCTCAATACTCAATTTCAATCCTCAATCCTCATTACTCAATCCCCAATACTCAATCCTCAATCGTCAATCCTCAATCCCCAATCGTCAATCTTCAATCCTCAACCTCAATCCTCAATCCTCAATCCTCAATCCTCAATCTTCAATCATCAATACTCAATCTTCAATCCTCAATGCTCTACCCTCAATCCTCAATCCTCAATCCTCAATATTCAAGACACAACCCTCAGCCATCAATCCTCAATACTCAACCATCAATCCTCAATTCTCAATACTCAATACAATATTCTGAATACTCATGGTTCAATACTCAATCCACAATATTCAATAATCACGTCTCAATCCTCAATCTTCCATCCTCAATACTCAATTTCAATCCTCAATCCTCAATCCTCAATCCTCAATCCTCAATCCTCAATCTTCAATCCTCAATACTCAATTTTCAATCCTCAATCCTCAATCCTCAATCCTCAATCCTCAATCCTCAATCTTCAATCCTCAATTCTCAATCCTCAATACTCAATCTGCAATCCTCAATCCTCAATCCTCAATCCTCAATCCTCATTCTTCAGTCCTCAATACCCAATCCTCAAACTTCAATCCCCAATCCTCAATCCTCAATTCTCAATCCTCAATCCTCAATCCTCAGACCTCAAACATCAATATTCAACCCTCAGTCCTCGTCCTCTATCCACAACCTTCAATCCTCAATCCTCAATCTTCAATCATCAATATTCAATCTTCAATCCTCAATCCTCAATCCTCAATCCTCAATCCTCAATCCTCAATCCTCATTCCTCAATCCTCAATCTTCAATCCTCAATACTCAATCTTCAATCCCCAATCCTCAATTCTCAATCCTCAAGCCTCAATGTTCAATCCTCAATACTCAATCTCCAATCCTAGATCCTCAATCCCCAATCTTCAATCCTTAATACTCAATCTTCAATCCTCAATCCCCAGTCATCAATCTTCAATCCTCAATGATCAATCCTCAATCCTCAATCCTCAGTCCTCAATTCACAATCCTCAATCCTCAAACCTCATTCTTCAACCGTCAGTCCTCGTCCTCAATCCTCAAACCTCAATACTCAATCCTCAATATTCAATCATCAATACTCAATATTCAATCCTCAATGCTCTATCTTCAATCCTCAATCCTCAATCCTCAATATTCATGACACAACCCTCAGCCATCAATCCTCAATACTCAACCATCAATCCTCAATTCTCAATACTCAATACAATATTCTGAATACTCATGGTTCAATACTCAAACCACAATATTCAATAATCAAGTCTCAATCCTCAATCGTCAATCCTCAGTACTCAATTTCAATACTCAATCCTCAATTCTCAATCCCCAATCCTCGATCCTCAATCATCAATCCTCAATCCTCAATCCTCAGGCATCAATACTCAATCTTCAATGCTCAATCCTCAATCCTCAATCTTCAATCCTCATTCCCCAACCCTCAATCCTTATCCCTCAAACCTCAATCCTCAACCCTCAGTCCTCATACTCAATTCTCAACACTCAATCCTCAATCCTCAATCCTCAATCTTCAATCCTCAGTAATCAATCTCCAATCCTCAATCCTCAATCCTCAGACCTCACACATCAATACTCAACCCTCAGTCCTCGTCCTAAATCCACAACCCTGAATCCTCAATCCTCAATCATCAATCATCAATATTCAATCTTCAGTCCTCAATCCTCAATCCTCAATCCTCAATCCTCAATCCTCAATGTTCAATCCGAAATACCCAATCCTCAATCTTCAATCCTCAATCCTCAATCCTCAATCCTCAACCCTCAATACTCAATCCTCAATTCTCAGTCCTCAAACCTCAATCCTGAATCCACAATCCTCAATCTTCAATCCTCAATCATCAGTCCTCAATTCTCAATCCTCAATCCTCAGTCCTCATTCCCCAAACCTCAATCCTCAACCCTCAGTCCTCATCCTCAATTCTCAATTCTCAATCCTGAATCCTCAATACTCAATCTTCTATCCTCAATAATCAATCTCCAATCCTAGATCCTCAATCCCCAATCTTCAATCCTTAATACTCAATCTTCAATCCTCAATCCCCAGTCATCAATCTTCAATCCTCAATGCTCAATCCTCAATCCTCAATCCTCAGTCCTCAATCCACAATCCTCAAGCCTCAAACCTCAATCCTCAGCCGTCAGTCCTCGTCCTCAATCCTCAAACCTCAATCCTCAATCCTCAATATTCAATCATCAATACTCAATCTTCAATCCTCAGTGCTCTATCCTCAATCCTCAATCCTCAATCCTCAATATTCAAGACACAACCCTCAGCCATCAATCCTCAATACTCAACCATCAATCCTCAATTATCAATACTCAATAGAATATTCTGAATACTCATGGTTCAATACTCAATCCACAATATTCAATAATCAAATCTCAATCCTCAATCTTCAGTCCTCAATACTCAATTTCAATCCTCAATCCTCAATTCTCAATCCCCAATACTCAATCCTCAATCTTCAATCCTCAATCCTCAATCTTCAGTCCTCAATCCTCAATCATCAATCCTCAATCCTCAATCCTCAATACGTAATCTGCAATCGTCAATCCTCAATCCTCAATCCTCAATCCTCATTCTTCAATCATCAATACTCAATCTTCAATCCTCAATGCTCTACCCTCAATCCTCAATCCTCAATCCTCAATATTCAAGACACAACCCTCAGCCATCAATCCTCAATACTCAACCATCAATCCTCAATTCTCAATACTCAATACAATATTCTGAATACTCATGGTTCAATACTCAATCCACAATATTCAATAATCAAGTCTCAATCCTCAATCTTCAATCCTCAATACTCAATTTCAATCCTCAATCCTCAATTCTCAATCCCCAATACTCAATCCTCAATCGTCAATCCTCAATCCCCAATCCTCAATCTTCAATCCTCAACCTCAATCCTCAATCCTCAATCCTCAATCCTCAATCTTCAATCCTCAATACTCAATTTTCAATCCTCAATCCTCAATCCTCAATCCTCAATCCTCAATCCTCAATCTTCAATCCTCAATTCTCAATCCTCAATACTCAATCTGCAATCCTCAATCCTCAATCCTCATTCTTCAGTCCTCAATACCCAATCCTCAATCTTCAATCCCCAATCCTCAATCCTCAATTCTCAATCCTCAATCCTCAATCCTCAGACCTCAAACATCAATATTCAACCCTCAGTCCTCGTCCTCTATCCACAACCTTCAATCCTCAATCCTCAATCTTCAATCATCAATATTCAATCTTCAATCCTCAATCCTCAATCCTCAATCCTCAATCCTCAATCCTCATTCCTCAATCCTCAATCTTCAATCCTCAATACTCAATCTTCAATCCCCAATCGTCAATTCTCAATCCTCAAGCCTCAATGTTCAATCCTCAATACTCAATCTCCAATCCTAGATCCTCAATCCCCAATCTTCAATCCTTAATACTCAATCTTCAATCCTCAATCCCCAGTCATCAATCTTCAATCCTCAATGATCAATCCTCAATCCTCAATCCTCAGTCCTCAGTTCACAATCCTCAATCCTCAAACCTCATTCTTCAACCGTCAGTCCTCGTCCTCAATCCTCAAACCTCAATACTCAATCCTCAATATTCAATCATCAATACTCAATATTCAATCCTCAATGCTCTATCTTCAATCCTCAATCCTCAATCCTCAATATTCATGACACAACCCTCAGCCATCAATCCTCAATACTCAACCATCAATCCTCAATTCTCAATACTCAATACAATATTCTGAATACTCATGGTTCAATACTCAAACCACAATATTCAATAATCAAGTCTCAATCCTCAATCATCAATCCTCAGTACTCAATTTCAATACTCAATCCTCAATTCTCAATCCCCAATCCTCGATCCTCAATCATCAATCCTCAATCCTCAATCCTCAGGCATCAATACTCAATCTTCAATGCTCAATCCTCAATCCTCAATCTTCAATCCTCATTCCCCAACCCTCAATCCTTATCCCTCAAACCTCAATCCTCAACCCTCAGTCCTCATACTCAATTCTCAACACTCAATCCTCAATCCTCAATCCTCAATCTTCAATCCTCAGTAATCAATCTCCAATCCTCAATCCTCAATCCTCAGACCTCACACATCAATACTCAACCCTCAGTCCTCGTCCTAAATCCACAACCCTGAATCCTCAATCCTCAATCATCAATCATCAATATTCAATCTTCAGTCCTCAATCCTCAATCCTCAATCCTCAATCCTCAATCCTCAATGTTCAATCCGAAATACCCAATCCTCAATCTTCAATCCTCAATCCTCAATCCTCAATCCTCAACCCTCAATACTCAATCCTCAATTCTCAGTCCTCAATTCTCAATCCTCAATCCTCAGTCCTCATTCCCCAAACCTCAATCCTCAACCCTCAGTCCTCATCCTCAATTCTCAATTCTCAATCCTGAATCCTCAATACTCAATCTTCAATCCTCAATAATCAATCTCCAATCCTAGATCCTCAATCCCCAATCTTCAATCCTTAATACTCAATCTTCAATCCTCAATCCCCAGTCATCAATCTTCAATCCTCAATACTCAATCTTCAATCCCCAATCGTCAATTCTCAATCCACAATCCTCAATCCTCAAACCTCAATCCTCAACCGTCAGTCCTCGTCCTCAATCCTCAAACCTCAATCCTCAATCCTCAATATTCAATCATCAATACTCAATCTTCAATCCTCAGTGCTCTATCCTCAATCCTCAATCCTCAATCCTCAATATTCAAGACACAACCCTCAGCCATCAATCCTCAATACTCAACCATCAATCCTCAATTATCAATACTCAATAGAATATTCTGAATACTCATGGTTCAATACTCAATCCACAATATTCAATAATCAAATCTCAATCCTCAATCTTCAGTCCTCAATACTCAATTTCAATCCTCAATCCTCAATTCTCAATCCCCAATACTCAATCCTCAATCTTCAATCCTCAATCCTCAATCTTCAGTCCTCAATCCTCAATCATCAATCCTCAATCCTCAATCCTCAATACGTAATCTGCAATCGTCAATCCTCAATCCTCAATCCTCAATCCTCATTCTTCAATCCTCAATACCCAATCTTCAATCTTCAATCCTCAATCCTCAATCCTCAATTGTCAATCCTCAATCCTCAATCCTCAGACCTCAAACATCAATATTCAACCCTCAGTCCTCGTCCTCTATCCACAACCATCAATGCTCAATCCTCAACCTTCAATCATCAATATTCAATCTTCAATCCTCAATCCTCAATCCTCAATCCTCAATCTTCAATCCTCAACCTCAATCCTCTATCCTCAATCCTCAATCCTCAAACTTCAATCCTCAATCCTCAATCCTCAATCCTCAATCCTCAATCCTCAATCCTCAATCCTCAATCCTCAATACTCAATCTGCAAACCTCAATCCTCAATCCTCAATCCTCAATCCCCATTCTTCAATCCACAATACCCAATCCTCAGTCTTCAATCCTCAATCATCAGGGCTCAATTCTCAATCCTCAATCCTCAGTCCTCATTCCTCAAACCTCAATCCTCAACCCTCAGTCCTCATCCTCAATTATCAACTCTCAATCCTCAATCCTCAATCCTCAATCCTCAATCTTCAATCCTCAATAATCAATCTCCAATCCTAGATCCTCAATCCCCAATCTTCAATCCTTAATAATCAATCCTCAATCCTCAATCCCCAGTCATCAATCTTCAATCCTCAATGCTCAATCTTCAATCCTCAATCCTCAATCCTCAATCCACAATCCTCAATCCTCAAACCTCAATCCTCAACCGTCAGTCCTCGTCCTCAATCCTCAAACCTCAATCCTCAATCCTCAATATTCAATCATCAATACTCAATCTTCAATCCTCAATGCTCTATCCTCAATCCTCAATCCTCAATCCTCAATATTCAAGACATAACCCTCAGCCATCAATCCTCAATACTCAACCATCAATCCTCAATTCTCAATACTCAATAGAATATTCTGAATACACATGGTTCAATACTCAATCCACAATATTCAATAATCAAGTCTCAATCCTGAATATTCAATCGTCAATACTCAATTTCAATCCTCAATCCTCAATTCTCAATTCCCAATCCTCGATCCTCAATCATCAATCCTCAATCCTCAATCCTCAGGCACCAATACTCAATCTTCAATGCTCAATCCTCAATCCTCAATCTTCAATCCTCATTCCCCAACCCTCAATCCTCATCCCTCAAACCTCAATCCTCAACCCTCAGTCCTCATACTCAATTCTCAATTCTCAATCCTCAATCCTCAATCCTCAATCTTCAATCCTCAATAATCAATCTCCAATCCTCAATCCTCAATCCTCGATCCTCAGTCCTCAGGCACCAATACTCAATCTTCAATACTCAATCCTCAATCCTCAATCCTCAATCCTCAATCCTCAACCCTCAATCCTCATTCCTCAAACCTCAGTCCTCAACCCTCAGTCCTCATCCTCAATTCTCAATTCTCAATCCTCAATCCTCAATCCTCAATCTTCAATCCTCAATAATCAATCTCCAATCGTAGATCCTCAATCCCCAATCTTCAATCCTTAATACTCAATATTCAATCCTCAATCCCCAGTCATCAATCTTCAATCCTCAACGCTCAATCCTCAATCCTCAATCCTCAGTCTTCAATCCACAATCCTCAATCCTCAAACCTCAATCTTCAACCGTCAGTCCTCGTCCTCAATCCTCAAACCTCAATCCTCAATCCTCAATATTCAATCATCAATACTCAATCTTCAATCGTCAATGCTCTATCCTCAATTCTCAATCCTCAATCCTCAATATTCAAGACACAACCCTCAGCCATCAATCCTCAATACTCACCCATCAATCCTCAATTCTCAATACTCAATACAATATTCTGAATACTCATGGCTCAATACTCAATCCACAATATTCAATAATCAAGTCACAATCCTCAATCTTCAATCCTCAATACTCAATTTCAATCCTCAATCCTCAACTCTCAATCCCCAATACTCAATCCTCAATGGTCAATCCTCAATCCCCAATCGTCAATCTTCAATCCTCAACCTCAATCCTCAATCCTCAATCCTCAATCCTCAATCTTCAATCATCAATACTCAATCTTCAATCCTCAATGCTCTATCCTCAATCCTCAATCCTCAATCCTCAATCCTCAATATTCAAGACACAACCCTCAGCCATCAATCTTCAATACTCAACCATCAATCCTCAATTCTAAATACTCAATACAATATTCTGAATACTCATGGTTCAATACTCACTCCACAATATTCAATAATCAAGTCTCAATCCTCAATCTTCAATCCTCAATACTCAATTTCAATCCTCAATCCTCATTACTCAATCCCCAATACTCAATCCTCAATCGTCAATCCTCAATCCCCAATCGTCAATCTTCAATCCTCAACCTCAATCCTCAATCCTCAATCCTCAATCCTCAATCTTCAATCATCAATACTCAATCTTCAATCCTCAATGCTCTATCCTCAATCCTCAATCCTCAATCCTCAATATTCAAGACACAACCCTCAGCCATCAATCCTCAATACTCAACCATCAATCCTCAATTCTCAATACTCAATACAATATTCTGAATACTCATGGTTCAATACTCAATCCACAATATTCAATAATCAAGTCTCAATCCTCAATCTTCAATCCTCAATACTCAATTTCAATCCTCAATCCTCAATCCTCAATCCCCAATACTCAATCCTCAATCGTCAATCCTCAATCCCCAATCCTCAATCTTCAATCCTCAACCTCAATCCTCAATCCTCAAATCTCAATCCTCAATCTTCAATCCTCAATACTCAATTTTGAATCCTCAATCCTCAATCCTCAATCCTCAATCCTCAATCCTCAATCTTCAATCCTCAATTCTCAATCCTCAATACCCAATCCTCAATCTTCAATCCTCAATCCTCAATCCTCAATTCTCAATCCTCAATCCTCAATCCTCAGACCTCAAACATCAAAATTCAACCCTCAGTCCTCGTCCTCTATCCACAACCTTCAATGCTCAATCCTCAATCTTCAATCATCAATATTAAATCTTCGATCCTCAATCCTCAATCCTCAATCCTCAATCCTCAATCCTCAATCCTCATTCCTCAATCTTCAATCCTCAATCCTCAATCCTCAATCCTCTATCCTCAATCTTCAATCCTCAATCCTCAAACCTCAATCTTCAATCCTCAATACTCAATCTGCAATCCTCAATCCTCAAACCTCAATCCTCAATCCTCATACTTCAATCCTCAATACACAATCCTCAATCTTCAATCCTCAATCCTCAATCCTCAATTCTCAACCCTCAATCCTTAATCCTCAGACCTCAAACATCAATATTCAACCCTCAGTCCTCGTCCTCAATCCACAACACTCAATCCTCAGTCCTCAATCTTCAATCACGAATAATCAATCTTCAATCCTCAATCATCAATCCTCAATCCTTAATCCTCAATCCTCAATATTCATCACTCAACCCTCAACCATCAATCCTCAATACTCAACCATCAATCCTCAATTCTCAATACTCAATAGAACATCCTGAATCCTTATGGTTCAATACTCAATCCAGAATATTCAATAATCAAACCTTAAACATCAAGCATCAATTCTCAACACTCAATCCTCAACACTCAGTCCTCTCTCTTCAATCCTACATCCTCAACCCTCAATCCTCAAGCGTCAATCCTCAGTCCTCAATCCTCAATCCTCAATCGTCAGTATTCAATCCTCAATACTCAATCTTCAATCCTCAATCCTCAATCCTCAATACTCAATCATCAATCCTCAATTCTCAATACTCAATAGAATATCCTGAATTCCCTGCTTTCAATACTCAATCCTCAATCTTCAATCTTCAAGTCTCCATCCACAAACATCAATTCTCATCACTCAACCCTCAACACTCAGTCCTCAATCTTCAATCCTCAATCCTCAGTACTCAATCTTCGATTCTCAATTCTCAATTCTCAACCCTCAATCCCCAATCCTCGATCGTCAATCCTTAATCCTCAATCCTCAAACCTCAATCCTCAATCCTCAATATTCAGTCATCAATACTCAATCTTCAATCCTCAATGCTCTATCCTCAATCCTCAATCCTCAATCCTCAATATTCAAGACACAACCCTCAGCCATCAGTCCTCAATACTCAACCATCAATCCTCAATTCTAAATACTCAATAGAATATTCTGAATACTCATGGTTCAATACTCAATCCACAATATTCAATAATCAAATCTCAATCCTCAATCTTCAATCCTCAATACTCAATTTCAATCCTCAATCCTCAATTCTCAGTCCCCAATACTCAATCGTCAACCGTCAATCCTCAATCCCCAATCCTCAATCTTCAATCCTCAACCTCAATCCTCAATCCTCAATCCTCAATCCTCAATCTTCAATCCTCAATACTCAATCTTCAATCCTCAATCATCAATCCTCAATCCTCAATCCTCAATCCTCAATCCTCAATCCTCAATTCTCTATCCTCAATCCTCAATACGTAATCTGCAATTGTCAATCCTCAATCCTCAATCCTCAATCCTCATTCTTCAATCCTCAATACCCAATCTTCAATCTTCAATCCTCAATCCTCAATCCACAATCCTCAACATTCAATCCTCAATCCTCAATCCTCAATTCTCAATCCTCAATCTTCAATCCTCAATACTCAATCTTCAATCCCCAATCCTCAATTCTCAATCCTCAATCCTCAATGTTCAATCCTCAATACTCAATCTTCAATCCTCAATTCTCAATCCTCAATCCTCAATCCTCATTCTTCAATCGTCAATCCTCAATCCTCAATTCTCAATCCTCAATCTTCAATCCTCAATACTCAATCTTCAATCCCCAATCCTCAATCCTCAATCTTGAATCCTCAATCCTCAATCCTCAATTCTCAATCCTCAATCCTCAATCCTCAGACCTCAAGCATCAATATTCAACCCTCAGTCCTCGTCCTCTATCCACAACCATCAATCCTCAATCCTCAACCTTCAATCATCAATATTCAATATTCAATCCTCAATCCTCAATCCTCAATCCTCAATCCTCAATCCACAATCCTCAATCTTCAATCCTCAATCCTCAATCCTCAATCCTCAATACCCAATCCTCAATCTTCAATACTCAATCCTCAATCCTCAATCCCCAATCCTCAATATTCAACACACAACCCTCAGCCAACATTCCTCAATACTCAACCATCAATCCTCAATTCTCAATACTCAATAGAATATCCTGAATCCGCATGGTTCGGTACTCAAACCACAATATTCGATAATCAAATCTCAATCCTCAATCTTCAATCCTCAATACTCAATTTCAATCCTCAATCCTCCATCTTCAACCCTCAATCCTCAATCCTCAGACCTCAAACATCAATATTCAACCCTCAGTCCTCGTCCTCTATCCACAACCTTCAATCCTCAATCCTCAATCTTCAATCATCACTATTCAATCTTCAATCCTCAATCCTCAATCCTCAATCCTCAATCCTCAATCCTCAATCCTCATTCCTCAATCCTCAGTCTTCAATCCTCAATACTCAATCTTCAGTACCCAATCTTCAATTCTCAATCCTCAAGCCTCAATGTTCGATCCTCAATACTCAATCAGCAATCCTAGATCCTCAATCCCCAATCTTCAATCCTTAATGCTCAATCTTCAATCCTCAATCCCCAGTCGTCAATCTTCAATCCTCAATGATCAATCCTCAATCCTCAATCCTCGGTCCTCAATTCACAATCCTCAATCCTCAAACCTCATTCTTCAACCGTCAGTCCTCGTCCTCAATCCTCAAACCTCAATCCTCAATAATCAATATTCAATCATCAATACTCAATATTCAATCCTCAATGCTCTATCTTCAATCCTCAATCCTCAATCCTCAATATTCAAGACACAACCCTCAGCCATCAATCCTCAATACTCAACCATCAATCCTCAATTCTCAATACTCAATACAATATTCTGAATACTCATGGTTCAATACTCAAACCACAATATTCAATAATCAAGTCTCAATCCTCAATCATCAATCCTCAATACTCAATTTCAATCCTCAATCCTCAATTCTCAATCCCCAATCCTCGATCCTCAATCATCAATCCTCAATCCTCAATCCTCAGGCATCAATACTCAATCTTCAATGCTCAATCCTCAATCCTCAATCTTCAATCCTCATTCCCCAACCCTCAATCCTCATCCCTCAAACCTCAATCCTCAACCCTCAGTCCTCATACTCAATTCTCAATTCTCAATCCTCAATCCTCAATACTCAATCTTCAATCCTCAATAATCAATCTCCAATCCTCAATCCTCAATCCTCGATCCTCAGTCCTCAGGCATCAATACTCAATCTTCAATACTCAATCCTCAATCCTCAATCCTCAATCCTCAATCCTCAACCCTCAATCCTCATTCCTCAAACCTCAGTCCTCAACCCTCAGTCCTCATCCTCAATTCTCAATTCTCAATCCTCAATACTCACCCATCAATCCTCAATTCTCAATACTCAATACAATATTCTGAATACTCATGGTTCAATACTCAATCCACAATATTCAATAATCAAGTCTCAATCCTCAATCTTCAATCCTCAATACTCAATTTCAATCCTCAATCCTCAATTCTCAATCCCAAATACTCAATCCTCAATCGTCAATCCTCAACCCCCAATCGTCAATCTTCAATCCTCAACCTCAATCCTCAATCCTCAATTCTCAATCCTCAATCTTCAATCATCAATACTCAACCTTCAATCCTCAATGTTCTATCCTCAATCCTCAATCCTCAATCCTCAATATTCAAGACACAACCCTCAGCCATCAATCTTCAATACTCAACCATCAATCCTCAATTCTCAATACTCAATACAATATTCTGAATACTCATGGTTCAATACTCAATCCACAATATTCAATAATCATGTCTCAATCCTCAATCTTCAATCCTCAATACTCAATTTCAATCCTCAATCCTCAATACTCAATCCCCAATACTCAATCCTCAATCGTCAATCCTCAATCCCCAATCGTCAATCTTCAATCCTCAACCTCAATCCTCAATCCTCAATCCTCAATCCACAATCTTCAATCATCAATACTCAATCTTCAATCCTCAATGCTCTATCCTCAATCCCCAATCCTCAATCCTCAATATTCAAGACACAACCCTCAGCCATCAATCCTCAATACTCAACCATCAATCCTCAATTCTCAATACTCAATACAATATTCTGAATACTTATGGTTCAATACTCAATCCACAATATTCAATAATCAAGTCTCAATCCTCAATCTTCAATCCTCAATACTCAATTTCAATCCTTAATCCTCAATATTCAATCCTCAATCCTCAATCCTCAATCCTCAATCCTCAATCCTCAATCTTCAATCCTCAATAATCAATCTCCAATCCCCAATCCTCAATTCTCAATCCTCAAGCCTCAATGTTCAATCCTCAATACTCAATCTCCAATCCTAGATCCTCAATCCCCAATCTTCAATCCTTAATACTCAATCTTCAATCCTCAATCCCCAGTCATCAATCTTCAATCCTCAATGATCAATCCTCAATCCTCAATCCTCAGTCCTCAATTCACAATCCTCAATCCTCAAACCTCATTCTTCAACCGTCAGTCCTCGTCCTCAATCCTCAAACCTCAATCCTCAATCCTCAATATTCAATCATCAATACTGAATATTCAATCCTCAATCGTCAATCCTCAATCCTCAATCCACAATCCTCAATCCTCAATCCTGAATCCTCAATCTGCAATCCTCAATACTCAATCCTCAATCCTCAATCTTCAATCCTCAATCCTCAATCTTCAATCCTCAATCCTCAATTATCAATCCTCAATACTCAATTTCAATCCTCTATCCTCAATCTTCAATCCTCAATCCTCAATCCTCAATCCTCAATCCTCATTCCTCAATCCTCAATCTTCAATCCTCAATACTCAATCTTCAATCCCCAATCCTCAATTCTCAATCCTCAAGCCTCAATGTTCAATCCTCAATACTCAATCTCCAATCCTAGATCCTCAATCCCCAATCTTCAATCCTTAATACTCAATCTTCAATCCTCAATCCCCAGTCATCTATCTTCAATCCTCAATGATCAATCCTGAATCCTCAATCATCAGTCCTCAATTCACAATCCTCAATCCTCAAACTTCATTCTTCAACCGTCAGTCCTCGTCCTCAATCCTCAAACCTCAATCCTCAATCCTCAATATTCAATCATCAATACCCAATATTCAATCCTCAATGCTCTATCTTCAATCCTCAATCCTCAATCCTCAATATTCAAGACACAACCCTCAGCCATCAATCCTCAATACTCAACCATCAATCCTCAATTCTCAATACTCAATACAATATTCTGAATACTCATGGTTCAATACTCAATCCACAATATTCAATAATCAAGTCTCAATCCTCAACCTTCAATCCTCAATACTCAATTTCAATCCTCAATCCTCAATACTCAATCCCCAATACTCAATCCTCAATCGTCAATCCTCAATCCCCAATCGTCAATCTTCAATCCTCAACCTCAATCCTCAATCCTCAATCCTCAATCCTCAATCTTCAATCATCAATACTCAATCTTCAATCCTCAATGCTCTATCCTCAATCCTCAATCCTCAATCCTCAATATTCAAGACACAACCCTCAGCCATCAATCCTCAATACTCAATCATCAATCCTCAATTCTCAATACTCAATACAATATTCTGAATACTCATGGTTCAATACTCAATCCACAATATTCAATAATCAAGTCTCAAACCTCAATCTTCAATCCTCAATACTCAATTTCAATCTTCAATCCTCAATTCTCAATCCCCAATACTCAATCCTCAATCGTCAATCCTCAATCCCCAATCCTCAATCTTCAATCCTCAACCTCAATCCTCAATCCTCAATCCTCAATCCTCAATCTTCAATCCTCAATACTCAATCTTCAATCCTCAAACCTCAATCCTTAATCCTCAATCCTCAATCTTCAATCCTCAATACTCAATTTCAATTCTCAATCCTCAATCTTCAATCCTCAATCCTCAATTATCAATCCTCAATCCTCAATCCTCAACCTTCAATCCTCAATACTCAATATTCAATCCTCAATCCTCAATCCTCAATCCTCAATCCACAATCCTCAATCCTCAATCCTCAATCCTCAATCCTCAATCCTCAATACTCAATCTGCAATCCTCAATACTCAATCCTCAATCCTCAATCTTCAATCATCAATATTCAATCTTCAATCCCCAACCCTCAACCCTCAATCCTCAATCCTCAATCCTCAACCTTCAATCCTCAATACTCAATATTCAATCCTCAATCCTCAATCCTCAATCCTCAATCCACAATTCTCAATCCTCAACCCTGAATTCTCAATCCTCCATACTCAATCTGCAATCCTCAATACTCAATTCTCAATCATCAATCTTCAATCATCAATATTCAATCTTCAATCCCCAACCCTCAATCCTCAATCCTCAATCCTCAATCCTCAATCTTCAATCCTCAATCCTCAATCCTCAACCCTCAATCCTCATTCCTCAAACCTCAGTCCTCAACCCTCAGTCCTCATCCTCAATTCTCAATTCTCAATCCTCAATCCTCAATCCTCAATCTTCAATCCTCAATAATCAATCTCCAATCCTAGATCCTCAATCCCCAATCTTCAATCCTTAATACTCAATCTTCAATCCTCAATCCCCAGTCATCAATCTTCAAACCTCAATGCTCAATCCTCAATCTTCAATCCTCAGTCTTCAATCCACAAACCTCAATCCTCAAACCTCAATCTTCAACCGTCAGTCCTCGTCCTCAATCCTCAAACCTCAATCCTCTATCCTCAATATTCAATCATCAATACTCAATCTTCAATCCTCAATACAATATTCTGAATACTCATGGTTCAATACTCAAACCACAATATTCAATAATCAAGTCTCAATCCTCAATCTTCAATCCTCAATACTCAATTTCAATCCTCAATGCTCTATCCTCAATCCTCAATCCTCAATCCTCAATATTCAAGACACAACCCTCAGCCATCAATCCTCAATACTCAACCATCAATCCTAAATTCTCAATGCTCAATAGAATATCCTGAATTCTCAGGATTCTATACTCATACCTCAATCCTCAAACCACAGCCTCATTCTCAATCCTCAATCCTCAATCCTCAATATTCAATCCCCAATACTCAATCTTCAATCCTCAATCCTCAATCCCCAATCCTCAGTCCTTAATCCTCAATCTTCAATCCTCAATCGCCAGTCCTCAATCTTCAATCCTCTATGCTCAATCGTCAATCCTCAATCCCCAATCCTTAATCTTCAATGCTCAATCCTCAATCCTCAATCCTCAATCCTCAATCCTCAATCTTCAATCCTCAATACTCAATCTTCAATCCTAAATCCTCAATCCTCAATCCTCAATCCTCAATCCTCAATCCTGAATCCTCAATCTTCAATCCCCAATACTCAATCTGCAATCCTCAAACCTCAATCCTCAGCCCTCAGCCCTCATCCTCCATCCTCAATACTCAATCCTCAATCCTGAATCTTCAATCCTCTATATTCAATCTTCAATCCTCAATACTCAATCTTCAATTCTCAATCTTCAATCCTCAATCCTCAATCCTCAATCCTCAGTACTCAATCCTGAATCCTCAATCTTCAATCCTCAATACTCAATCTTCAACGCTCAGTCCTCAATCCTCAAGCCTCAGTCCTCAATCCTCAATCCTCTATCCTCAAACCTCAATCCTCAAACGTCAGTCCTCTTCCTCAATCCTCAACCCTCAATCCTCAGTTCTCAATATTCAATCATCAATAATCAATCTTCAATACTCAATCATCAATCCTCAATCCTCAATCCTCAATCCTCAATATTCAACACTCAACCCTCAACCATCAATCCTCAATACTCAACCATCAATCATCAATTCTCAATACTCAATAGAACATCCTGAATTCTTATGGTTCAGTACTCAATCCAGAATATTCAATAATCAAATCACAAACCTCAAGCATCAATTCTCAACACTCAATCCTCAACACTCAGGCCTCTCTCTTCAATCCTACATCCTCAACCCTCAATCCTCAAGCGTCAATCCTCAGTCCTCAATCCTCAATCCTCAATCGTCAGCCTTCAATCCTCAATACTCAATCTTCAATCCTCAATCATCAAACCTCAATCCTCAATCCTCATTATTCAATCCTCAATACCCAATACTCAATCTTCAATCCTCAATCCCCAATCCTCATTTCTCAATGCTCTATCCTCAGTCCTCAGTCCTCAAACATCAATCCTCAACCGTCAGCCCCCATCCTCAATCCTCAATCCTCGACCTTCAATCCTCAATCCTCAATCCTCAATACTCAATCTTCAATCCTCAATCCTTAGTCCTGAAACCTCAATTCTGAATCCTCAATCCTGAATCCTCAATCTTCATACCTCAGTCCTAATCAATCTGTTGTCAATCCTCAATCCTCAATAGAATATCCTCAATTCAAAGCTTTCAATACTCAATACCCAATCTACAATCTTCAAACCTCTATCCACAAACATCAATTCTCATCACTCAACACTCAACACTCAGTCCTCAATATTCAATCCTCAATCCTCAATTCCCAATCTTCAATCCTCAATACTGAATCTTCAATCCTGAATCCTCAATCCACAATCCTCAGTCCTCAGTCCTCAAACCTCAATCCTCAATCCTCAATCCCCAACCCTCAATCCTCAATTTTCAATCATCAATCCTCAATATTCAATACTCAATTCTCAATCCTCAATCCTCAATCCTCAATCCTCATTCCTCAATCATCAACCCTCAATCTTCAATACTCAATTCTCAGTCCTCAATCGTCAGTCTTCTATCCTCAATACTCAATCTACAATCCTCAATCTTCAACACTCAATTCTCAATCCTCAATCGTCAGATTTCTATCCTCAATACTCAATCTTCAATCCTCAACGCTCAACCCTCAATCCTCAATCCTCAATCCTCATTCTTCAATCCTCAGTACCCAATACTCAATCTTCAATCCTCAATCCTCAATCCTCAATCCTCAATCCTCATTCCTCAATCATCAATCCTCAATCTTCAATACTCAATTCTCAATCCTCAATCGTCAGTCTTCTATCCTCAATACTCAATCTTCAATCCTCAACACTCAATCCTCAATCCTCAATCCTCAATCCTCATTCTTCAATCCTCAGTACCCAATCCTCAATCTTCAATCCTCAATCCTCAATCCTCAATTCTCAATCCTCAATCTTCAATCCTCAATACTAAATCTTCAATCCTCAATCCTCGATCCTCAATCCTCAATTCTCAATCCTCAATCGTCAGTCTTCTATACTCAATACTCAATCTTCAATCCTCAACACTGAATCCTCAATCCTCAATCCTCAATCCTCATTCTTCAATCCTCAATACCCAATCCTCAATCTTCAATCCTCAACCCTCAATCCTCAATTCTCAATCCTCTACCTTCAATCCTCAATACTAAATCTTCAATCCTCGATCCTCAATCCTCAATCCTCAATCCACAATCCTCAGTCCTCAGTCCTCAAACCTCAATACTCAATCCTCAATCCCCAATCCTCAAACCTCAATTTTCAATCTTCAATACTAAATCGTCAATCCTCAATCCTCGATCCTCAATCCTCAATACTCAATCCTCAATCGTCAGTCTTCTGTCATCAATACTCAATCTTCAATCCTCAATCCTCAATCATCAATCCTCAATCTTCAATACTCAATCGTCAATCCTCAGTCCTCAATCCTCAATCCTCAATCCTCGTTCCTCAAGCCTCAATTCTCAACCCTCAGTCCACATCCTCAATTCTCAATTCTCAATCCTCAATCCTCAATCCTCAATCCTCAACCTTCAATCCCCTAAAATCAATCACCAATCCTAGATTTTCAATCCCCAATCCTCAGTCCTTAATCCTCAATCTTCAATCCTCAATCGCCAGTCCTCAATCTTCAATCCTCTATGCTCAATCGTCAATCCTCAAGCCTCAGTCCTCAATCCTCAATCCTCAATCCTCAAACCTCAATCCTCAACCGTCAGTCCTCGTCCTCAATGCTCAACCCTCAATCCTCATTCTTCAATCCTCAATACCCAATTCTCAATCTTCAATCCTCAATCCTAAATCCTCAATTCTCAATCCTCAATCCTCAGTCCTCAGTCCTCAAACCTCAATCCTCAACCCTCAGCCCTAATCCTGAATACTCAATCCTCAATCCTCAATCCTCAGCCCTCTGTCCTCAAACCTCAATGCTCAATCCTCAATCCCCAATCCTCAATCCTCAATCCTCAATCATCAATCCTCAATCTTCAATACTCATTCCTCAATCCTCAATCGCCAATCCTCAATCTTCAATCATCAATCCTCAATCTTCAACAGTCAATCCTCAATCCTCATTCCTCAATACTAACCATCAATCCTCATTTCTCGATACTCAATAGAATATCCTGAATTCTCAGGATTCTATACTCAAACCTCAATCCTCAACCCTCAGCCCTCATTCTCAATCCTCAATCCTCAATCTTCAATATTCAATCCCCAATACTCAGTCTTCAATCCTCAATCCTCAATCCTCAATCCTCAGCACTCAGTCCTCAAACCTCAATGCTCAATCCTCAATCCCCAATCCTCAATCCTCAATCCTCAATCACCAATGCTCAATCTTCAATACTCATTCCTCAATCCTGAATCCCCAATCCTCAATCTTCAATCATCAATCCTCAATCATCAACACTCAATCCTCAATCCTCAATCTTCAATACTAACCATCAATCCTCAATTCTCGATACTCAATAGAATATTCTGAATTCTCAGGATTCAATACTGAAACCTCAACCCTCAAGCCTCAGCCCTCATCCTCCATCCTCAATCGCCAATCCTCAATCCTGAATCTTCAATCCTCAACATTCAATCTTCTATCCTCAATCCTCAAACCTCAATCCTCAATCCTCAATCCTCAGTGATCAATACTCAATCTTCAATACTCAACCCTCAATCCTCAACCCTTAGTCCTCATCCTCAATTCTCAATTCTCAATCCTCAATCCTCAATTCTCAATCTTCGTCCTCAATAATCAATCTCCAATCCTAGATACTCAATCCTCAATCCTCAATCCCCAATCTTCAATCCTGAATATTCAATCTCCTATCCTAGATCCTCAATCCTCAATCCTCAATCCTCAATCCTCAATCCTCATTCTTCAAACCTCAATACCCAATTCTCAATCTTCATCCTCAATAATCAATCTCCAATCCTAGATCCTCAATCCTCAATCCTCAATCCCCAATCTTCAATCCTCAGTAATCAATCTCCAATCCTAGATCCTCAATCCTCAATCCTCAATCCTCAATCCTCAATCCTCATTCTTCAAACCTCAATACCCAATCCTCAATCTTCAATCCTTAATGCTCAGTCCTCAATCCTCAAGCCTCAGTCCTCAATCCTCAATCCTCTATCCTCAAACCTCAATCCTCAAACGTCAGTCCTCTTCCTCAATCCTCAACCCTCAATCCTCAGTTCTCAATATTCAATCATCAATAATCAATCTTCAATACTCAATCATCAATCCTCAATCCTCAATCCTCAATCCTCAATATTCAACACTCAACCCTCAACCATCAATCCTCAATACTCAACCATCAATCATCAATTCTCAATACTCAATAGAACATCCTGAATTCTTATGGTTCAGTACTCAATCCAGAATATTCAATAATCAAATCACAAACCTCAAGCATCAATTCTCAACACTCAATCCTCAACACTCAGTCCTCTCTCTTCAATCCTACATCCTCAACCCTCAATCCTCAAGCGTCAATCCTCAGTCCTCAATCCTCAATACTCAATCGTCAGCCTTCAATCCTCAATACTCAATCTTCAATCCTCAATCATCAAACCTCAATCCTCAATCCTCATTATTCAATCCTCAATACCCAATACTCAATCTTCAATCCTCAATCCCCAATCCTCATTTCTCAATGCTCTATCCTCAGTCCTCAGTCCTCAAACATCAATCCTCAACCGTCAGCCCCCATCCTCAATCCTCAATCCTCGACCTTCAATCCTCAATCCTCAATCCTCAATACTCAATCTTCAATCCTCAATCCTTAGTCCTCAAACCTCAATTCTGAATCCTCAATCCTGAATCCTCAATCTTCATACCTCAGTCCTAATCAATCTGTTGTCAATCCTCAATCCTCAATAGAATATCCTCAATTCAAAGCTTTCAATACTCAATACCCAATCTACAATCTTCAAACCTCTATCCACAAACATCAATTCTCATCACTCAACACTCAACACTCAGTCCTCAATATTCAATCCTCAATCCTCAATTCCCAATCTTCAATCCTCAATACTGAATCGTCAATCCTCAATCCTCAATCCACAATCCTCAGTCCTCAGTCCTCAAACCTCAATCCTCAATTCTCAATCCTCAATCCTCAATCCTGAATCCTCAATCTTCAATCCTCAATACTCAATCTGCAATCCTTAAACCTCAATCTTCAGCCCTCAGCCCTCATCCTCCATCCTCAATACTCAATCCTCAATCCTGAATCTTCAATCCTCTATATTCAATCTTCAATACTCAATACTCAATCCTCAATCCTCAGTGATCAATACTCAATCGTCAATACTGAATCCTCAATCCTCAATCCTCAATCCTCAATCGTCAACCCTCAATCCTCATTTCTCAATCCTCAATCCTCAACCCTCAGTCCTCATCCTCAATTCTCAATTCTCAATCCTCAATCCTGAATTCTCAATCTTCAATCCTCAATAATCAACATCCAATCCTAGATCCTCAATCCACAATACTCAACCATCAATCCTCAATACTGAATCTTCAATCCTCAATCCTCAATCCTCAATCCTCCATCCTCAATCCTCAATCCTCAATCCTCAATACTCAATCCTCAATCCTCAATCCTCAATTCTCAATGCTCTATCCTCAGTCCTCAGTCCTCAAACATCAATCCTCAACCGTCAGCCCCCATCCTCAATCCTCAATCCTCGATCTTCAATCCTCAATCCTCAATCCTCAATACTCAATCTTCGATCCTCAATCCTTATTCCTCAAACCTCAATTCTGAATCCTCAATACTGAATCCTCAATCTTCAGACCTCAGTCCTCAACAATCTGTTGTCAATCCACAATCCTCAATAGAATATCCTCAATTCAAAGTTTTCAATACTCAATACTCAATCTGCAATCTTCAAACCTCTATCCACAAAAATCAATTCTCATCACTCAACACTCAACACTCAGTCCTCAATGTTCAATCCTCAATCCTCAATTCCCAATCTTCAATCCTCAATACTGAATCTTCAATACTCAATCCTCAATCCTCGATCCTCAATCCTCATTCCTCAATCATCAATCCTCAATCTTCAATACTCAATTCTCAATCCTCAATCGTCAGTCTTCTATCCTCAATACTCAATCTTCAATCCTCAACACTCAATCCTCAATCCTCAATCCTCAATCCTCATTCGTCAATCCTCAGTACCCAATCCTCAATCTTCAATCCTCAATCCTCAACCCACAATTCTCAATCCTCTACCTTCAATCCTCAATACTCAATCCTCAATCCTCAACCCCCAACCATCAATCCTCAATACTCAACCATCAATCCTCAATTCTCAATACTCAATAGAACATCCTGAATTCTGATGGTTCTATACTCAATCCAGAATTTTCAATAATCAAATCCCAAACCTCAAGCATCAATTCTCAACACTCAATCCTCAACATTCAGTCCTCTCTCTTCAATCCTACATCCTCAACACTCAATCCTCAAGCGTCAATGCTCAATACTCAATCCTCAAACCTCAATCATCAATCCTCAATCTTCAATACTCAATCCTCAATCCTCAATCCTCAATCCTCAACCCTCAATCCTCATTTCTCAATCCTCAATCCTCAACCATCAGTCCTCATCCTCAATTCTCAATTCTCAATGCTCAATCCTGAATTCTCAATCTTCAATCCTCAATAATCAACATCCAATCCTAGATCCTCAATCCACAATACTCAACCATCAATCCTCAATACTGAATCTTCAATCCTCAATCCTCAATCCTCAATCCTCAATCCACAGTACTCAATCCTCAGTCCTCAAACCTCAATTCTGAATACTCAATCTTCAACCCTCAATTCTCAATCCTCAATCCTCAATCCTCAATCTTCAATCCTCAATCCTCAATCCTCAATCTTCAATCCTCAATACTCAATCCTCAATCCTCAATCCTCATTTCTCAATGCTCTATCCTCAGTCCTCAGTCCTCAAACATCAATCCTCAACCGTCAGCCCCCATCCTCAATCCTCAATCCTCGATCTTCAATCCTCAACCCTCAATCCTCAATACTCAATCTTCGATCCTCAATCCTTAGTCCTCAAACCTCAATTCTGAATCCTCAATCCTGAATCCTCAATCTTCAGACTTCAGTCCTAATCAATCTGTCGTCAATTCTCAATCCTCAATAGAATATCCTCAATTCAAAGTTTTCAATACTCAATACTCAATCTGCAATCTTCAAACCTCTATCCACAAACATAAATTCTCATCACTCAGCACTCAACACTCAGTCCTCAATGTTCAATCCTCTATCCTCAATTCCCAATCTTCAATCCTCAATACTGAATCTTCAATCCTGAATCCTCAATCCACAATCCTCAGTCCTCAGTCCTCAAACCTCAATCCTCAATCCTCAATCCCCAACCCTCAATCCTCAATTTTCAATCATCAATCCTCGATATTCAATACTCAATTCTCAATCCTCAATCCTCAATCCTCAATCCTCATTCCTCAATCATCAACCCTCAATCTTCAATACTCAATTCTCAGTCCTCAATCGTCAGTCTTCTATCCTCAATACTCAATCTTCAATCCTCAATCTTCAACACTCAATTCTCAATCCTCAATCGTCAGATTTCTATCCTCAATACTCAATCTTCAATCCTCAACGCTCAACCCTCAATCCTCAATCCTCAATCCTCATTCTTCAATCCTCAGTACCCAATACTCAATCTTCAATCCTCAATCCTCAATCCTCAATCCTCAATCCTCATTCCTCAATCATCAATCCTCAATCTTCAATACTCAATTCTCAATCCTCAATCGTCAGTCTTCTATCCTCAATACTCAATCTTCAATCCTCAACACTCAATCCTCAATCCTCAATCCTCAATCCTCATTCTTCAATCCTCAGTACCCAATCCTCAATCTTCAATCCTCAATCCTCAATCCTCAATTCTCAATCCTCAATCTTCAATCCTCAATACTAAATCTTCAATCCTCAATCCTCGATCCTCAATCCTCAATTCTCAATCCTCAATCGTCAGTCTTCTATACTCAATACTCAATCTTCAATCCTCAACACTGAATCCTCAATCCTCAATCCTCAATCCTCATTCTTCAATCCTCAATACCCAATCCTCAATCTTCAATCCTCAACCCTCAATCCTCAATTCTCAATCCTCTACCTTCAATCCTCAATACTAAATCTTCAATCCTCGATCCTCAATCCTCAATCCTCAATCCACAATCCTCAGTCCTCAGTCCTCAAACCTCAATACTCAATCCTCAATCCCCAATCCTCAAACCTCAATTTTCAATCTTCAATACTAAATCGTCAATCCTCAATCCTCGATCCTCAATCCTCAATACTCAATCCTCAATCGTCAGTCTTCTATCATCAATACTCAATCTTCAATCCTCAATCCTCAATCATCAATCCTCAATCTTCAATACTCAATCGTCAATCCTCAGTCCTCAATCCTCAATCCTCAATCCTCGTTCCTCAAGCCTCAATTCTCAACCCTCAGTCCACATCCTCAATTCTCAATTCTCAATCCTCAATCCTCAATCCTCAATCCTCAACCTTCAATCCCCTAAAATCAATCACCAATCCTAGATCTTCAATCCCCAATCCTCAGTCCTTAATCCTCAATCTTCAATCCTCAATCGCCAGTCCTCAATCTTCAATCCTCTATGCTCAATCGTCAATCCTCAAGCCTCAGTCCTCAATCCTCAATCCTCAATCCTCAAACCTCAATCCTCAACCGTCAGTCCTCGTCCTCAATCCTCAACCCTCAATCCTCATTCTTCAAACCTCAATACCCAATTCTCAATCTTCAATCCTCAATCCTAAATCCTCAATTCTCAATCCTCAATCCTCAGTCCTCAGTCCTCAAACCTCAATCCTCGACCCTCAGCCCTCATCCTCAATCCTCAATCCTCCATCCTCAATCCTCAGCCCTCATTCTCAATCCTCAATCCTCAATATTCAATCCCCAATACTCAATCTTCAATCCTCAATCCTCAATCCTCAATCCTCAGCACTCAGTCCTCAAACCTCAATGCTCAATCCTCAATCCCCAATCCTCAATCCTCAATCCTCAATCATCAATCCTCAATCTTCAATACTCATTCCTCAATCCTCAATCCCCAATCCTCAATCTTCAATCATCAATCCTTAATCTTCAACACTCAATCCTCAATCCTCAATCCTCAATTCTCGATACTCAATAGAATATCCTGATTTCTCAGGATTCTATACTCAAACCTCAATCCTCAACCTCAGCCCTCATTCTCAATCCTCAATCCTCAATATTCAATCCCCAATACTCAATCTTCAATACTCAATCCTCAATCCTCAATCCTCAGCACTCAGTCCTCAAACCTCAATGCTCAATCCTCAATCCCCAATCCTCAATCCTCAATCCTCAAACACCAATCCTCAATCTTCAATACTCATTCCTCAATCCTCAATCCCCAATCCTCAATCTTCAATCATCAATCCTCAATCTTCAACACTCAATCCTCAATCCTCAATCCTCAATACTAACCATCAATCCTCAATTCTCGATACTCAATAGAATATCCTGAATTCTCAGGATTCAATACTGATACCTCAATCCTCAACCCTCAGCCCTCATCCTCCATCCTCAATCGCCAATCCTCAATCCTGAATCTTCAATCCTCAACATTCAATCATCTATCCTCAATCCTCAAATCTCAATCCTCAATCCTCAATCCTCAGTGATCAAAACTCAATCTTCAATACTCAATCCTCAATCGTCAGTTTTCTATCCTCAATACTCAATCTTCAATCCTCAACACTCAATCCTCAATCCTCAATCCTCAATCCTCATTCTTCAATCCTCAGTACCCAATCCTCAATCTTCAATCCTCAATCCTCAATCCTCAATCCTCAATCCTCATTCCTCAATCATCAATGCTCAATCTTCAATACTCAATTCTCAATCCTCAATCGTCAGTCTTCTATCCTCAATACTCAATCTTCAATCCTCAACACTCAATCCTCAATCCTCAATCCTCAATCATCAATTCTCAACCCTCAATCCTCAATCCTCAATCCTCAGTCCTCAATTCTCAACCCTCAATCGTCAGTCTTCAATCCTCAATACTCAATCTTCTATCGTCAATCCTCAATCCTCAATCCTCAATCCTCATTCTTGAATACTCAATACCCAATACACAATCTTCAATCCGCAATTCTCAATCCCCATTTCTCAATGCTCTATCCTCAGTCCTCAGTCCTCAAACCTCAATCCTCAACCGTCAGCCCCCATCCTCAATCCTCAATACTCAATCTTAAATCCTCAATCCTCAATCCTCAATACTCAATCTTCAATCCTCAATACTCAATCCTCAATCGTCAATCCTCAATCCCCAATCCTCAATCTTCAATGCTCCATCCTCAATCCTCAATCCTCAATCCTCAATCCTCAATCCTCAATCCTGAATCCTCAATCTCCAATCCTCAATACTCAATCTGCAATCCTCAAACCTCAATCCTCAGCCCTCAGCCCTCATCCTCCATCCTGAATACTCAATCCTCAATCCTGAATCTTCAATCCTCTATATTCAATCTTCAATCCTCAATACTCAATCCTCAATCCTCAGTGATCAATACTCAATCGTCAATACTGAATCCTCAATCCCCAATCCTCAATCCTCAATCCTCAATCCTCAATCCTCATTTCTCAATCCTCAATCCTCAACCCTCAGTCCTCATCCTCAATTCTCAATTCTCAATCCTCAATCCTGAATTCTCAATCTTCAATCCTCAATAATCAAGCTCCAATCCTAGATCCTCAATCCACAATACTCAACCATCAATCCTCAATACTGAATCTTCAATCCTCAATCTTCAATCCTCAATCCTTAATCCTCAATCGTCAATCTTCAGTCCTCAATACTCAATCTTCAATTCTCAATCTTCAATCCTGAATCCTCAGTCCTCAATCCTCAGTACTCAATCCTGAATCCTCAATCTTCAATCCTCAATACTCAATCTTCAACCCTCAATTCTCAATCCTCAATCCTCAATCCTCAATTTTCAATCCTCAATCCTCAATCCTCAATCTTCAATCCTCAATACTTAATCCTCAATCCTCAATCCTCATTTCTCAATGCTCTATCCTCAGTCCTCAGTCCTCAAACATCAATCCTCAACCGTCAGCCCCCATCCTCAATCCTCAATCATCGATCTTCAATCCTCAATCCTCAATCCTCAATACTCAATCTTCGATCCTCAATCCTTAGTCCTCAAACCTCAATTCTGAATCCTCAATACTGAATCCTCAATCTTCAGACATCAGTCCTCAACAATCTGTTGTCAATCCTCAATCCTCAATAGAATATCCTCAATTCAAAGTTTTCAATACTCAATACTCAATCTGCAATCTTCAAACCTCTATCCACAAAAATCAATTCTCATCACTCAACACTCAACACTCAGTCCTCAATGTTCAATCCTCAATCCTCAATTCCCAATCTTCAATCCTCAATACTGAATCTTCAATACTCAATCCTCAATCCTCAATCCTCAATCCTCATTCCTCAATCATCAATACTCAATCTTCAATACTCAATTCTCAATCCTCAATTGTCAGTTTTCTATCCTCAATACTCAATCTTCAATCCTCAACACTCAATCCTCAATCCTCAATACTCAATCCTCAATCCTCAATCCTCATTCCTCAATCCTCAACCCTCAATCCTCATTTCTCAATCCTCAATCCTCAACCCTCAGTCCTCATCCTCAATTCTCAATTCTCAATCCTCAATCCTGAATTCTCAATCTTCAATCCTCAATAATCAACCTCCAATCCTAGATCCTCAATCCACAATACTCAACCATCAATCCTCACTACTGAATCTTCAATCCTCAATCCTCAATCCTCAATCCTTAATCCTCAATCGTCAATCTTCAGTCCTCAATACTCAATCTTCAATTCTCAATCTTCAATCCTCAATCCTCAATCCTCAATCCTCAGTACTCAATCCTCAGTCCTCAAACCTCAATTCTGAATCCTCTTTCCTGAGTCCTCAATCTTCGGCCCTCAGTCCTCAACTATCAATTGTCAATCCTCAATCCTCAATAGAATATCCTCAATTCACAGCTTTCAATACTCAATACTCAAACTGCAATCTTCAAACCTCTATCCACAAACATCAATTCTCATCACTCAACCCTCAACACTCAGTCCTCAACGTTCAATCCTCAATCCTCAATCCTCAATCCTCAATCGTCAATCTTCAATCCTCAATACTCAATCTTCGATACTCAATCCTCAATCCTCAATCCTCAATCCTCATTCTTCAATCCTCAGTACCCAAACCTCAATCTTCAATCCTCAATCCTCAATCCTCAATTCTCAATCCTCAACCGTCAGTCCTCAGTCCTCAAACCTCAATCCTCAACCCTCAGCCCTCATCGTCAATCCTCAATCCTCAATCCTCAATCCTCAACCTTCAATCCTCAATACTCAATCTTCAATCCTCAATCATCGATCCTCAATTCTCAATCCTCTATCTTCAATCCTCAATACTAAATCTTCAATCCTCAATCCTCGATACTCAATCCTCAATTCTCAATCCTCAATCGTCAGTCTTCTATCCTCAATACTCAATCTTCAATCCTCAACACTCAATCCTCAATCCTCAATCCTCAATCCTCATTCTCCAATCCTCAATACCCAATCCTCAATTTTCAATCCTCAATCCTCAATCCTCAATCCTCTATCCTCATTCTTCAATCCTCAATACCCAATCCTCAATATTCAATCCTCAATCCTCAATCCTCAATTCTCAATCCTCTATCTTCAATCCTCAATACTAAATCTTCAATCCTCGATCTTCAATCCTCAATCCTCAATCCACAATCCTCAGTCCTCAGTCCTCAAACCTCAATACTCAATCCTCAATCCCCAATCCTCAATCCTCAATTTTCAATCATCAATACTAAATCGTCAATCCTCAATCCTCGATCCTCAATCCTCAATCCTCAATCCTCAATCGTCAGTCTTCTATCCTCAATACTCAATCTTCAATCCTCAATCCTCAATCCTCAATCCTCAATCTTCAATACTCAATCCTCAATCCTCAATCCTCAATCCTCAATATTCAACACTCAACCCTCAACCATCAATCCTCAATACTCAACCACCAATCCTCAATTCTCAATACTCAATAGAACATCCTGAATTCTGATGGTTCAATACTCAATCCAAAATATTCAATAATCAAATCTCAAACCTCAAGCATCAATTCTCAACACTCAATCCTCAACATTCAGTCCTCTCTCTTCAATCCTAAATCCTCAACACACAATCCGCAAGCGTCAATCCTCAATACTCAATCCTCAATCCTCAATCATCAATCCTCAATCCTCAATCCTCAATCGTCAGTCTTCAACCCTCAATACTCAATCTTCAATACTCAACACTCAATCCTCAATCCTCAATCCTCAGTCCTCAAACCCCAATTCTGAATCCTCAATCCTGTGTCCTCAATCTTCGGCCCTCAGTCCTCAACTATCAATTGTCAATCCTCAATCCTCAATAGAATATCCTCAATTCACAGCTTTCAATACTCAATACTCAAACTGCAATCTTCAAACCTCTATCCACAAACATCAATTCCCATCACTCAACCCTCAACACTCAGTCCTCAACGTTCAATCCTCAATCCTCAATCCTCAATCCTCAATCGTCAATCTTCAATCCTCAATACTCAATCTTCAATCCTCAATCCTCAATCCTCAATCCTCAATCCTCATTCTTCAATCCTCAGTACCCAAACCTCAATCTTCAATCCTCAATCCTCAATCCTCAATTCTCAATCCTCAATCGTCAGTCCTCAGTCCTCAAACCTCAATCCTCAACCCTCAGCCCTCATCGTCAATCCTCAATCCTCAATCCTCAATCCTCAACATTCAATCCTCAATACTCAATCTTCAATCCTCAATCATCAATTCTCAACCCTCAATCCTCAATCCTCAATCCTCAGTCCTGAATTCTCAATCCTCAATCGTCAGTCTTCAATCCTCAATACTCAATCTTCTATCCTCAATCCTCAATCCTCAATCCTCAATCCTCATTCTTGAATCCTCAATACCCAATACTCAATCTTCAATCCTCAATTCTCAATCCTCATTTCTCAATGCTCTAACCTCAGTCCTCAGTCCTCAAACCTCAATCCTCAACCGTCAGCCCCCATCCTCAATCCTCAATCTTCAATCTTAAATCCTCAATCCTCAATCCTCAATACTCATTCTTCAATCCTCAATACTCAATCCTCAATCGTCAATCCTCAATCCCCAATCCTTAATCTTCAATGCTCAATCCTCAATCCTCAATCCTCAATCCTCAATCCTCAATCTTCAATCCTCAATACTCAATCTTCAATCCTAAATCCTCAATCCTCAATCCTCAATCCTCAATCCTCAATCCTGAATCCTCAATCTTCAATCCTCAATACTCAATCTGCAATCCTCAAACCTCAATCCTCAGCCCTCAGCCCTCATCCTCCATCCTCAATACTCAATCCTCAATCCTGAATCTTCAATCCTCTATATTCAATCTTCAATCCTCAATACTCAATCCTCAATCCTCAGTGACCAATACTCAATCGTCAATACTGAATCCTCAATCCTCAATCCTCAATCCTCAATCCTCAATCCTCAATCCTCATTTCTCAATCCTCAATCCTCAACCCTCAGTCCTCATCCTCAATTCTCAATTCTCAACCCTCAATCCTGAATTCTCAATCTTCAATCCTCAATAATCAACCTCCAATCCTAGATCCTCATTCCACAATACTCAACCATCAATCCTCAATACTGAATCTTCAATCCTCAATCCTCAATCCTCAATCCTTAATCCTCAATCGTCAACCTTCAGTCCTCAATACTCAATCTTCAATTCTCAATCTTCAATCCTCAATCCTCAATCCTCAATCCTCAGTACTCAATCCTGAATCCTCAGTCTTCAATCCTCAATACTCAATCTTCAACCCTCAATCCTCAATCCTCAATCCTCAATCCTCAATCTTCAATCCTCAATCCTCAATCTTCAATCCTCAATACTCAATCTTCAATCCTAAATCCTCACTCCTCAATCCTCAATCCTCAATCCTCAATCCTGAATCCTCAATGTTCAATCCTCAATACTCAATCTGCAATCCTCAAACCTCAATCCTCAGCCCTCAGCCCTCATCCTCCATCCTCAATACTCAATCCTCAATCCTGAATCTTCAATCCTCTATATTCAATCTTCAATCCTCAATACTCAATCCTCAATCCTCAGTGATCAATACTCAATCGTCAATACTGAATCCTCAATCCTCAATCCTCAATCCTCAATCCTCAATCCTCAATCCTCATTTCTCAATCCTCAATCCTCAACCCTCAGTCCTCATCCTCAATTCTCAATTCTCAACCCTCAATCCTGAATTCTCAATCTTCAACCCTCAATAATCAACCTCCAATCCTAGATCCTCAGTCCACAATACTCAACCATCAATCCTCAATACTGAATCTTCAATCCTCAATCCTCACTCCTCAATCCTTAATCCTCAATCGTCAATCTTCAGTCCTCAATACTCAATCTTCAATTCTCAATCTTCAATCCTCAATCCTCAATCCTCAATCCTCAGTACTCAATAATGAATCCTCAATCTTCAATCCTCAATACTCAATCTTCAACCCTCAAACCTCAATCCTCAATCCTCAATCCTCAATCTTCAATCCTCAATCCTCAATCCTCAATCTTCAATCCTCAATACTCAATCTGCAATCCTCAATCCTCAAACCTCAGTCCTCAATCCTCATTCTTCAATCCTCAATACCCAATACTCAATCTTCAATCCTCAATCCTCAATCCTCATTTCTCAATGCTCTATCCTCAGTCCTCAGTCCTCAAACCTCAATCCTCAACCGTCAGCCCCCATCCTCAATCCTCAATCCTCGTTCTTCAATCCTCAATCCTCAATCCTCAATACTCAATCTTCGATCCTCAATCCTAGGTCCTCAAACCTCAATTCTGAATCCTCAATACTGAATCCTCAATCTTCAGACCTCAGTCCTCAACAATCTGTTGTCAATACTCAATCCTCAATAGAATATCCTCAATTCAAAGTTTTCAATACTCAATACTCAATCTGCAATCTTCAAACCTCTATCCACAAAAATCAATTCTCATCACTCAACACTCAACACTCTGTCCTCAATGTTCAATCCTCAATCCTCAATTCCCAATCTTCAATCCTCAATACTGAATCTTCAATACTCAATCCTCAATCCTCAATCTTCAATCCTCATTCCTCAATCATCAATCCTCAATCTTCAATACTCAATTCTCAATCCTCAATCGTCAGTTTTCTATCCTCAATACTCAATCTTCAATCCTCAACACTCAATCCTCAATCCTCAATCCTCAATCCTCATTCTTCAATCCTCAGTACCCAATCCTCAATCTTCAATCCTCAATCCTCAGTCCTCAATCCTCAATCCTCATTCCTCAATCATCAATCCTCAATCTTCAATACTCAATTCTCAATCCTCAATCGTCAGTCTTCTATCGTCAATACTCAATCTTCAATCCACAACACTCAATCCTCAATCCTCAATCCTCAATCCTCATTCTTCAATCCTCAGTACCCAATGCTCAATCTTCAATCCTCAATCCTAAATCCTCATTTCTCAATCCTCTATCTTCAATCCTCAATACTAAATCTTCAATCCTCAATCCTCGATCCTCAATCCTCAATTCTCAATCCTCAATCGTCAGTCTTCTATCCTCAATACTCAATCTTCAATCCTCAACACTCAATCCTCAATCCTCAATCCTCAATCCTCATTCTTCAATCCTCAATACCCAATCTTCAATCTTCAATCCTCAATCCTCAATCCTCAATTCTCAATCCTCTATCTTCAATCCTCAATACTAAATCTTCAATCCTCGATCTTCAATCCTCAATCCTCAATCCTCAATACTCAATCTTCATTCCTCAATCCTTAGTCCTCAAACCTCAATTCTGAATCCTCAATCCTGAATCCTCAATCTTCAGACCTCAGTCCTAATCAATCTGTTGTCAATCCTCAGTCCTCAATAGAATATCCTCAATTCAAAGTTTTCAATACTCAATAGTCAATCTGCAATCTTCATACCTCTATCCACAAACATCAAGTCTCATCACTCAACACTCAACACTCAGTCCTCAATGTTCAATCCTCAATCCTCAATTCCCAATCATCAATCCTCAATACTGAATCTTCAATCGTCAATCCTCAATCCACAATCCTCAGTCCTCAGTCCTCAAACCTCAATCCTCAATCCTCAATCCCCAATCCTCAATCCTCAACTTTCAATCATCAATCCTCAATCTTCAATACTCAATCCTCAATCCTCAGTCCTCAAACCCCAATTCTGAATCCTCAATCCTGTGTCCTCAATCTTCGGCCCTCAGTCCTCAACTATCAATTGTCAATCCTCAATCCTCAATAGAATATCCTCAATTCACAGCTTTCAATACTCAATACTCAAACTGCAATCTTCAAACCTCTATCCACAAACATCAATTCTCATCACTCAACCCTCAACACTCAGTCCTCAACGTTCAACCCTCAATCCTCAGTCCTCAATCGTCAATCGTCAATCTTCAATCCTCAATACTAAATCTTCAATCCTCAATCCTCAATCCTCAATCCTCAATCCTCATTCTTCAATCCTCAGTACCCAAACCTCAATCTTCAATCCTCAATCCTCAATCCTCAATTCTCAATCCTCAATCGTCAGTCCTCAGTCCTCAAACCTCAATCCTCAACCCTCAGTCCTCATCGTCAATCCTCAATCCTCAATTCTCAATCCTCAACATTCAATCCTCAATACTCAATCTTCAATCCTCAATCATCAATTCTCAACCCTCAATCCTCAATCCTCAATCCTCAGTCCTCAATTCTCAATCCTCAATCGTCAATCCTCAATCCCCAATCCTTTATCTTCAATGCTCAATCCTCAATCCTCAATCCTCAATCCTCAATCCTCAATCTTCAATCCTCAATACTCAATCTTCAATCCTAAATCCTCAATCCTCAATCCTCAATCCTCAATCCTCAATCCTGAATCCTCAATCTTCAATCCTCAATACTCAATCTGCAATCCTCAAACCTCAATCCTCAGCCCTCAGCCCTCATCCTCCATCCTCAATACTCAATCCTCAATCCTGAATCTTCAATCCTCTATATTCAATCTTCAATCCTCAATACTCAATCCTCAATCCTCAGTGACCAATACTCAATCGTCAATACTGAATCCTCAATCCTCAATCCTCAATACTCAATCCTCAATCCTCAATCCTCATTTCTCAATCCTCAATCCTCAACCCGCAGTCCTCATCCTCAATCCTCAATTCTCAACCCTCAATCCTGAATTCTCAATCTTCAATCCTCAATAATCAACCTCCAATCCTAGATCCTCAATCCACAATACTCAACCATCAATCCTCAATACTGAATCTTCAATCCTCAATCCTCAATCCTCAATCCTTAATCCTCAATCGTCAACCTTCAGTCCTCAATACTCAATCTTCAATTCTCAATCTTCAATCCTCAATCCTCAATCCTCAGTACTCAATCCTGAATCCTCAGTCTTCAATCCTCAATACTCAATCTTCAACCCTCAATCCTCAATCCTCAATCCTCAATCCTCAATCTTCAATCCTCAATCCTCAATCTTCAATCCTCAATACTCAATCTTCAATCCTAAATCCTCACTCCTCAATCCTCAATCCTCAATCCTCAATCCTGAATCCTCAATGTTCAATCCTCAATACTCAAACTGCAATCCTCAAACCTCAATCCTCAGCCCTCAGCCCTCATCCTCCATCCTCAATACTCAATCCTCAATCCTGAATCTTCAATCCTCTATATTCAATCTTCAATCCTCAATACTCAATCCTCAATCCTCAGTGATCAATACTCAATCGTCAATACTGAATCCTCAATCCTCAATCCTCAATCCTCAATCCTCAATCCTCAATCCTCATTTCTCAATCCTCAATCCTCAACCCTCAGTCCTCATCCTCAATTCTCAATTCTCAACCCTCAATCCTGAATTCTCAATCTTCAATCCTCAATAATCAACCTCCAATCCTGGATCCTCAGTCCACAATACTCAACCATCAATCCTCAATACTGAATCTTCAATCCTCAATCCTCACTCCTCAATCCTTAATCCTCAATCGTCAATCTTCAGTCCTCAATACTCAATCTTCAATTCTCAATCTTCAATCCTCAATCCTCAATCCTCAATCCTCAGTACTCAATAATGAATCCTCAATCTTCAATCCTCAATACTCAATCTTCAACCCTCAATCCTCAATCCTCAATCCTCAATCCTCAATCTTCAATCCTCAATCCTCAATCCTCAATCTTCAATCCTCAATACTCAATCTGCAATCCTCAATCCTCAAACCTCAGTCCTCAATCCTCATTCTTCAATCCTCAATACCCAATACTCAATCTTCAATCCTCAATCCTCAATCCTCATTTCTCAATGCTCTATCCTCAGTCCTCAGTCCTCAAACCTCAATCCTCAACCGTCAGCCCCCATCCTCAATCCTCAATCCTCGTTCTTCAATCCTCAATCCTCAATCCTCAATACTCAATCTTCGATCCTCAATCCTAGGTCCTCAAACCTCAATTCTGAATCCTCAATACTGAATCCTCAATCTTCAGACCTCAGTCCTCAACAATCTGTTGTCAATACTCAATCCTCAATAGAATATCCTCAATTCAAAGTTTTCAATACTCAATACTCAATCTGCAATCTTCAAACCCCTATCCACAAAAATCAATTCTCATCACTCAACACTCAACACTCTGTCCTCAATGTTCAATCCTCAATCCTCAATTCCCAATCTTCAATCCTCAATACTGAATCTTCAATACTCAATCCTCAATCCTCAATCTTCAATCCTCATTCCTCAATCATCAATCCTCAATCTTCAATACTCAATTCTCAATCCTCAATCGTCAGTTTTCTATCCTCAATACTCAATCTTCAATCCTCAACACTCAATCCTCAATCCTCAATCCTCAATCCTCATTCTTCAATCCTCAGTACCCAATCCTCAATCTTCAATCCTCAATCCTCAGTCCTCAATCCTCAATCCTCATTCCTCAATCATCAATCCTCAATCTTCAATACTCAATTCTCAATCCTCAATCGTCAGTCTTCTATCGTCAATACTCAATCTTCAATCCACAACACTCAATCCTCAATCCTCAATCCTCAATCCTCATTCTTCAATCCTCAGTACCCAATGCTCAATCTTCAATCCTCAATCCTAAATCCTCATTTCTCAATCCTCTATCTTCAATCCTCAATACTAAATCTTCAATCCTCAATCCTCGGTCCTCAATCCTCAATTCTCAATCCTCAATCGTCAGTCTTCTATCCTCAATACTCAATCTTCAATCCTCAACACTCAATCCTCAATCCTCAATCCTCAATCCTCATTCTTCAATCCTCAATACCCAATCTTCAATCTTCAATCTTCAATCCTCAATCCTCAATTCTCAATCCTCTATCTTCAATCCTCAATACTAAATCTTCAATCCTCGATCTTCAATCCTCAATCCTCAATCCTCAAACTCAATCTTCATTCCTCAATCCTTAGTCCTCAAACCTCAATTCTGAATCCTCAATCCTGAATCCTCAATCTTCAGACCTCAGTCCTAATCAATCTGTTGTCAATCCTCAGTCCTCAATAGAATATCCTCAATTCAAAGTTTTCAATACTCAATAGTCAATCTGCAATCTTCATACCTCTATCCACAAACATCAAGTCTCATCACTCAACACTCAACACTCAGTCCTCAATGTTCAATCCTCAATCCTCAATTCCCAATCATCAATCCTCAATACTGAATCTTCAATCGTCAATCCTCAATCCACAATCCTCAGTCCTCAGTCCTCAAACCTCAATCCTCAATCCTCAATCCCCAATCCTCAATCCTCAACTTTCAATCATCAATCCTCAATCTTCAATACTCAATCCTCAATCCTCAATCCTCAATCCTCAATACTCAACCATCAATCCTAAATTCTCAATGCTCAATAGAATATCCTGAATTCTCAGGATTCTATACTCAAACCTCAATCCTCAACCCTCAGCCCTCATTCTCAATCCTCAATCCTCAATCCTCAATATTCAATCCCCAATACTCAATCTTCAATCCTCTATCCTCAATACTCAATCCTCAATCCTCAATCCTCAGTCATAAATCCTCAATCTTCAATACTCAATCGTCAATCCTCAGTCCTCAATCCTCAATCCTCAATCCTCGTTCCTCAAGCATCAATCCTCAACCCTCAGTCCACATCCTCAATTCTCAATTCTCAATCCTCAATCCTCAATCCTCAACCTTCAATCCCCAAAAATCAATCTCCAATCCTAGATCTTCAATCCCCAATCCTCAGTCCTTAATCCTCAATCTTCAATCCTCAATACTCAATCTGCAATCCTCAAACCTCAATCCTCAGCCCTCAGCCCCCATCCTCCATTCTCAGTACTCAATCCTCAATCCTCAATCCTCAATCCTCAATCCTCAATCTTCTATCCTCAATACTCAATCTTCAATCATCAATCCTCAATCCTCAATCCTCAATCCTCAATCCTCAATCGTCAGTCTTCAACCCTCGATACTCAATCTTCAATACTCAACACTCAATCCTCAATCCTCAATCCTCAGTCCTCAAACCCCAATTCTGAATCCTCAATCCTGTGTCCTCAATCTTCGGCCCTCAGTCCTCAACTATCAATTGTCAATCCTCAATCCTCAATAGAATATCCTCAATTCACAGCTTTCAATACTCAATACTCAAACTGCAATCTTCAAACCTCTATCCACAAACATCAATTCTCATCACTCAACCCTCAACACTCAGTCCTCAACGTTCAATCCTCAATCCTCAGTCCTCAATCCTCAATCGTCAATCTTCAATCCTCAATACTAAATCTTCAATCCTCAATCCTCAATCCTCAATCCTCAATCCTCATTCTTCAATCCTCAGTACCCAAACCTCAATCTTCAATCCTCAATCCTCAATCCTCAATTCTCAATCCTCAATCGTCAGTCCTCAGTCCTCAAACCTCAATCCTCAACCCTCAGTCCTCATCGTCAATCCTCAATCCTCAATTCTCAATCCTCAACATTCAATCCTCAATACTCAATCTTCAATCCTCAATCATCAATTCTCAACCCTCAATCCTCAATCCTCAATCCTCAGTCCTCAATTCTCAATCCTCAATCGTCAGTCTTCAATCCTCAATACTCAATCTTCTATCCTCAATCCTCAATCCTCAATCCTCAATCCTCATTCTTGAATCCTCAATACCCAATACTCAATCTTCAATCCTCAATTCTCAATCCTCATTTCTCAATGCTCTATCCTCAGTCCTCAGTCCTCAAACCTCAATCCTCAACCGTCAGCCCCCATCCTCAATCCTCAATCTTCAATCTTAAATCCTCAATCCTCAATCCTCAATACTCATTCTTCAATCCTCAATACTCAATCCTCAATCGTCAATCCTCAATCCCCAATCCTTAATCTTCAATGCTCAATCCTCAATCCTCAATCCTCAATCCTCAATCCTCAATCTTCAATCCTCAATACTCAATCTTCAATCCTAAATCCTCACTCCTCAATCCTCAATCCTCAATCCTCAATCCTGAATCCTCAATGTTCAATCCTCAATACTCAATCTGCAATCCTCAAACCTCAATCCTCAGCCCTCAGCCCTCATCCTCCATCCTCAATACTCAATTCTCAATCCTGAATCTTCAATCCTCTATATTCAATCTTCAATCCTCAATACTCAATCCTCAATCCTCAGTGATCAATACTCAATCGTCAATACTGAATCCTCAATCCTCAATCCTCAATCCTCAATCCTCAATCCTCAATCCTCAATCCTCATTTCTCAATCCTCAATCCTCAACCCTCAGTCCTCATCCTCAATTCTCAATTCTCAACCCTCAATCCTGAATTCTCAATCTTCAATCCTCAATAATCAACCTCCAATCCTAGATCCTCAGTCCACAATACTCAACCATCAATCCTCAATACTGAATCTTCAATCCTCAATCCTCACTCCTCAATCCTTAATCCTCAATCGTCAATCTTCAGTCCTCAATACTCAATCTTCAATTCTCAATCTTCAATCCTCAATCCTCAATCCTCAATCCTCAGTACTCAATAATGAATCCTCAATCTTCAATCCTCAATACTCAATCTTCAACCCTCAATCCTCAATCCTCAGTCCTCAATCCTCAATCTTCAATCCTCAATCCTCAATCCTCAATCTTCAATCCTCAATACTCAATCTGCAATCCTCAATCCTCAAACCTCAGTCCTCAATCCTCATTCTTCAATCCTCAATACCCAATACTCAATCTTCAATCCTCAATCCTCAATCCTCAACCGTCAGCCCCCATCCTCAATCCTCAATCCTCGTTCTTCAATCCTCAATCCTCAATCATCAATACTCAATCTTCGATCCTCAATCCTAGGTCCTCAAACCTCAATTCTGAATCCTCAATACTGAATCCTCAATCTTCAGACCTCAGTCCTCAACAATCTGTTGTCAATACTCAATCCTCAATAGAATATCCTCAATTCAAAGTTTTCAATACTCAATACTCAATCTGCAATCTTCAAACCTCTATCCACAAAAATCAATTCTCATCACTCAACACTCAACAGTCTGTCCTCAATGTTCAATCCTCAATCCTCAATTCCCAATCTTCAATCCTCAATACTGAATCTTCAATACTCAATCCTCAATCCTCAATCTTCGATCCTCATTCCTCAATCATCAATCCTCAATCTTCAATACTCAATTCTCAATCCTCAATCGTCAGTTTTCTATCCTCAATACTCAATCTTCAATCCTCAACGCTCAATCCTCAATCCTCAATCCTGTGTCCTCAATCTTCGGCCCTCAGTCCTCAACTATCAATTGTCAATCCTCAATCCTCAATAGAATATCCTCAATTCACAGCTTTCAATACACAATACTCAAACTGCAATCTTCAAACCTCTATCCACAAACATCAATTCTCATCACTCAACCCTCAACACTCAGTCCTCAACGTTCAACCCTCAATCCTCAGTCCTCAATCGTCAATCGTCAATCTTCAATCCTCAATACTAAATCTTCAATCCTCAATCCTCAATCCTCAATCCTCAATCCTCATTCTTTAATCCTCAGTACCCAAACCTCAATCTTCAATCCTCAATCCTCAATCCTCAATTCTCAATCCTCAATCGTCAGTCCTCAGTCCTCAAACCTCAATCCTCAACCCTCAGTCCTCATCGTCAATCCTCAATCCTCAATTCTCAATCCTCAACATTCAATCCTCAATACTCAATCTTCAATCCTCAATCATCAATTCTCAACCCTCAATCCTCAATCCTCAATCCTCAGTCCTCAATTCTCAATCCTCAATCGTCAGTCTTCAATCCTCAATACTCAATCTTCTATCCTCAATCCTCAATCCTCAATCCTCAATCCTCATTCTTGAATCCTCAATACCCAATACTCAATCTTCAATCCTCAATTCTCAATCCTCAATTCTCAATGCTCTATCCTCAGTCCTCAGTCCTCAAACCTCAACCCTCAACCGTCAGCCCCCATCCTCAATCCTCAATCTTCAATCTTAAATCCTCAATCCTCAATCCTCAATACTCATTCTTCAATCATCAATACTCAATCCTCAATCGTCAATCCTCAATCCCCAATCCTTAATCTTCAATGCTCAATCCTCAATCCTCAATCCTCAATCCTCAATCCTCAATCTTCAATCCTCAATACTCAATCTTCAATCCTAAATCCTCAATCCTCAATCCTCAATCCTCAATCCTCAATCCTGAATCCTCAATCTTCAATCCTCAATACTCAATCTGCAATCCTCAAACCTCAATCCTCAGCCCTCAGCCCTCATCCTCCATCCTCAATACTCAATCCTCAATCCTGAATCTTCAATCCTCTATATTCAATCTTCAATCCTCAATACTCAATCCTCAATCCTCAGTGACCAATACTCAATCGTCAATACTGAATCCTCAATCCTCAATCCTCAATCCTCAATCCTCAATCCTCAATCCTCATTTCTCAATCCTCAATCCTCAACCCTCAGTCCTCATCCTCAATTCTCAATTCTCAACCCTCAATCCTGAATTCTCAATCTTCAATCCTCAATAATCAACCTCCAATCCTAGATCCTCAATCCACAATACTCAACCATCAATCCTCAATACTGAATCTTCAATCCTCAATCCTCAATCCTCAATCCTTAATCCTCAATCGTCAACCTTCAGTCCTCAATACTCAATCTTCAATTCTCAATCTTCAATCCTCAATCCTCAATCCTCAATCCTCAGTACTCAATCCTGAATCCTCAGTCTTCAATCCTCAATACTCAATCTTCAACCCTCAATCCTCAATCCTCAATCCTCAATCCTCAATCTTCAATCCTCAATCCTCAATCTTCAATCCTCAATACTCAATCTTCAATCCTAAATCCTCACTCCTCAATCCTCAATCCTCAATCCTCAATCCTGAATCCTCAATGTTCAATCCTCAATACTCAATCTGCAATCCTCAAACCTCAATCCTCAGCCCTCAGCCCTCATCCTCCATCCTCAATACTCAATCCTCAATCCTGAATCTTCAATCCTCTATATTCAATCTTCAATCCTCAATACTCAATCCTCAATCCTCAGTGATCAATACTCAATCGTCAATACTGAATCCTCAATCCTCAATCCTCAATCCTCAATCCTCAATCCTCAATCCTCATTTCTCAATCCTCAATCCTCAACCCTCAGTCCTCATCCTCAATTCTCAATTCTCAACCCTCAATCCTGAATTCTCAATCTTCAATCCTCAATAATCAACCTCCAATCCTGGATCCTCAGTCCACAATACTCAACCATCAATCCTCAATACTGAATCTTCAATCCTCAATCCTCACTCCTCAATCCTTAATCCTCAATCGTCAATCTTCAGTCCTCAATACTCAATCTTCAATTCTCAATCTTCAATCCTCAATCCTCAATCCTCAATCCTCAGTACTCAATAATGAATCCTCAATCTTCAATCCTCAATACTCAATCTTCAACCCTCAATCCTCAATCCTCAATCCTCAATCCTCAATCTTCAATCCTCAATCCTCAATCCTCAATCTTCAATCCTCAATACTCAATCTGCAATCCTCAATCCTCAAACCTCAGTCCTCAATCCTCATTCTTCAATCCTCAATACCCAATACTCAATCTTCAATCCTCAATCCTCAATCCTCATTTCTCAATGCTCTATCCTCAGTCCTCAGTCCTCAAACCTCAATCCTCAACCGTCAGCCCCCATCCTCAATCCTCAATCGTCGTTCTTCAATCCTCAATCCTCAATCCTCAATACTCAATCTTCGATCCTCAATCCTAGGTCCTCAAACCTCAATTCTGAATCCTCAATACTGAATCCTCAATCTTCAGACCTCAGTCCTCAACAATCTGTTGTCAATACTCAATCCTCAATAGAATATCCTCAATTCAAAGTTTTCAATACTCAATACTCAATCTGCAATCTTCAAACCTCTATCCACAAAAATCAATTCTCATCACTCAACAATCAACACTCTGTCCTCAATGTTCAATCCTCAATCCTCAATTCCCAATCTTCAATCCTCAATACTGAATCTTCAATACTCAATCCTCAATCCTCAATCTTCAATCCTCATTCCTCAATCATCAATCCTCAATCTTCAATACTCAATTCTCAATCCTCAATCGTCAGTTTTCTATCCTCAATACTCAATCTTCAATCCTCAACACTCAATCCTCAGTCCTCAATCCTCAATCCTCATTCTTCAATCCTCAGTACCCAATCCTCAATCTTCAATCCTCAATCCTCAGTCCTCAATCCTCAATCCTCATTCCTCAATCATCAATCCTCAATCTTCAATACTCAATTCTCAATCCTCAATCGTCAGTCTTCTATCGTCAATACTCAATCTTCAATCCACAACACTCAATCCTCAATCCTCAATCCTCAATCCTCAATCCCCAATCCTCAATCCTCAACTTTCAATCATCAATCCTCAATCTTCAATACTCAATCCTCAATCCTCAATCCTCAATCCTCAATACTCAACCATCAATCCTAAATTCTCAATGCTCAATAGAATATCCTGAATTCTCAGGATTCTATACTCAAACCTCAATCCTCAACCCTCAGCCCTCATTCTCAATCCTCAATCCTCAATCCTCAATATTCAATCCCCAATACTCAATCTTCAATCCTCTATCCTCAATCCTCAATCCTCAATCCTCAATCCTCAGTCATAAATCCTCAATCTTCAATACTCAATCGTCAATCCTCAGTCCTCAATCCTCAATCCTCAATCCTCGTTCCTCAAGCATCAATCCTCAACCCTCAGTCCACATCCTCAATTCTCAATTCTCAATCCTCAATCCTCAATCCTCAACCTTCAATCCCCAAAAATCAATCTCCAATCCTAGATCTTCAATCCCCAATCCTCAGTCCTTAATCCTCAATCTTCAATCCTCAATACTCAATCTGCAATCCTCAAACCTCAATCCTCAGCCCTCAGCCCCCATCCTCCATTCTCAATACTCAATCCTCAATCCTCAATCCTCAATCCTCAATCCTCAATCTTCAATCCTCAATACTCAATCTTCAATCATCAATCCTCAATCCTCAATCCTCAATCCTCAATCCTCAATCGTCAGTCTTCAACCCTCGATACTCAATCTTCAATACTCAACACTCAATCCTCAATCCTCAATCCTCAGTCCTCAAACCCCAATTCTGAATCCTCAATCCTGTGTCCTCAATCTTCGGCCCTCAGTCCTCAACTATCAATTGTCAATCCTCAATCCTCAATAGAATATCCTCAATTCACAGCTTTCAATACTCAATACTCAAACTGCAATCTTCAAACCTCTATCCACAAACATCAATTCTCATCACTCAACCCTCAACACTCAGTCCTCAACGTTCAATCCTCAATCCTCAGTCCTCAATCCTCAATAGTCAATCTTCAATCCTCAATACTAAATCTTCAATCCTCAATCCTCAATCCTCAATCCTCAATCCTCATTCTTCAATCCTCAGTACCCAAACCTCAATCTTCAATCCTCAATCCTCAATCCTCAATTCTCAATCCTCAATCGTCAGTCCTCAGTCCTCAAACCTCAATCCTCAACCCTCAGTCCTCATCGTCAATCCTCAATCCTCAATTCTCAATCCTCAACATTCAATCCTCAATACTCAATCTTCAATCCTCAATCATCAATTCTCAACCCTCAATCCTCAATCCTCAATCCTCAGTCCTCAATTCTCAATCCTCAATCGTCAGTCTTCAATCCTCAATACTCAATCTTCTATCCTCAATCCTCAATCCTCAATCCTCAATCCTCATTCTTGAATCCTCAATACCCAATACTCAATCTTCAATCCTCAATTCTCAATCCTCATTTCTCAATGCTCTATCCTCAGTCCTCAGTCCTCAAACCTCAAACCTCAATCCTCAACCGTCAGCCCCCATCCTCAATCCTCAATCTTCAATCTTAAATCCTCAATCCTCAATCCTCAATACTCATTCTTCAATCCTCAATACTCAATCCTCAATCGTCAATCCTCAATCCCCAATCCTTAATCTTCAATGCTCAATCCTCAATCCTCAATCCTCAATCCTCAATCCTCAATCTTCAATCCTCAATACTCAATCTTCAATCCTAAATCCTCACTCCTCAATCCTCAATCCTCAATCCTCAATCCTGAATCCTCAATGTTCAATCCTCAATACTCAATCTGCAATCCTCAAACCTCAATCCTCAGCCCTCAGCCCTCATCCTCCATCCTCAATACTCAATTCTCAATCCTGAATCTTCAATCCTCTATATTCAATCTTCAATCCTCAATACTCAATCCTCAATCCTCAGTGATCAATACTCAATCGTCAATACTGAATCCTCAATCCTCAATCCTCAATCCTCAATCCTCAATCCTCAATCCTCAATCCTCATTTCTCAATCCTCAATCCTCAACCCTCAGTCCTCATCCTCAATTCTCAATTCTCAACCCTCAATCCTGAATTCTCAATCTTCAATCCTCAATAATCAACCTCCAATCCTAGATCCTCAGTCCACAATACTCAACCATCAATCCTCAATACTGAATCTTCAATCCTCAATCCTCACTCCTCAATCCTTAATCCTCAATCGTCAATCTTCAGTCCTCAATACTCAATCTTCAATTCTCAATCTTCAATCCTCAATCCTCAATCCTGAATCCTCAGTACTCAATAATGAATCCTCAATCTTCAATCCTCAATACTCAATCTTCAACCCTCAATCCTCAATCCTCAATCCTCAATCCTCAATCTTCAATCCTCAATCCTCAATCCTCAATCTTCAATCCTCAATACTCAATCTGCAATCCTCAATCCTCAAACCTCAGTCCTCAATCCTCATTCTTCAATCCTCAATACCCAATACTCAATCTTCAATCCTCAATCCTCAATCCTCAACCGTCAGCCCCCATCCACAATCCTCAATCCTCGTTCTTCAATCCTCAATCCTCAATCATCAATACTCAATCTTCGATCCTCAATCCTAGGTCCTCAAACCTCAATTCTGAATCCTCAATACTGAATCCTCAATCTTCAGACCTCAGTCCTCAACAATCTGTTGTCAATACTCAATCCTCAATAGAATATCCTCAATTCAAAGTTTTCAATACTCAATACTCAATCTGCAATCTTCAAACCTCTATCCACAAAAATCAATTCTCATCACTCAACACTCAACACTCTGTCCTCAATGTTCAATCCTCAATCCTCAATTCCCAATCTTCAATCCTCAATACTGAATCTTCAATACTCAATCCTCAATCCTCAATCTTCGATCCTCATTCCTCAATCATCAATCCTCAATCTCCAATACTCAATTCTCAATCCTCAATCGTCAGTTTTCTATCCTCAATACTCAATCTTCAATCCTCAATCTTCAATCCTCAATCCTCAGTCCTCAATCCTCAATCCTCATTCCTCAATCATCAATCCTCAATCTTCAATACTGAATTCTCAATCCTCAATCCTGAATTCTCAATCTTCAATCCTCAATAATCAACCTCCAATTCTAGATCCTCAATCCACAATACTCAACCATCAATCCTCAATACTGAATCTTCAATCCTCAATCCTCAATCCTCAATCCTTAATCCTCAATCGTCAATCTTCAGTCCTCAGTCCTCAAACCTCAATCCTCAACCCTCAATCCCCAATCCTCGATCCTCAACTTTCAATCATCAATCCTCAATCTTCAATACTCAATCCTCAATCCTCAATCCTCAATCCTCAATCCTGAATCCTCAATACTCAACCATCAATCCTAAATTCTCAATGCTCAATAGAATATCCTGAATTCTCAGGATTCTATACTCAAACCTCAATCCTCAACCCTCAGCCCTCATTCTCAATCCTCAATCCTCAATCCTCAATATTCAATCCCCAATACTCAATCTTCAATCCTCTATCCTCAATCCTCAATCCTCAATCCTCAATCCTCAGTCATAAATCCTCAATCTTCAATACTCAATCGTCAATCCTCAGTCCTCAATCCTCAATCCTCAATCCTCGTTCCTCAAGCATCAATCCTCAACCCTCAGTCCACATCCTCAATTCTCAATTCTCAATCCTCAATCCTCAATCCTCAACCTTCAATCCCCAAAAATCAATCTCCAATCCTAGATCTTCAATCCCCAATCCTCAGTCCTTAATCCTCAATCTTCAATCCTCAATACTCAATCTGCAATCCTCAAACCTCAATCCTCAGCCCTCAGCCCCCATCCTCCATTCTCAATACTCAATCCTCAATCCTCAATCCTCAATCCTCAATCCTCAATCTTCAATCCTCAATACTCAATCTTCAATCATCAATCCTCAATCCTCAATCCTCAATCCTCAATCCTCAATCGTCAGTCTTCAACCCTCGATACTCAATCTTCAATACTCAACACTCAATCCTCAATCCTCAATCCTCAGTCCTCAAACCCCAATTCTGAATCCTCAATCCTGTGTCCTCAATCTTCGGCCCTCAGTCCTCAACTATCAATTGTCAATCCTCAATCCTCAATAGAATATCCTCAATTCACAGCTTTCAATACTCAATACTCAAACTGCAATCTTCAAACCTCTATCCACAAACATCAATTCTCATCACTCAACCCTCAACACTCAGTCCTCAACGTTCAATCCTCAATCCTCAGTCCTCAATCCTCAATCGTCAATCTTCAATCCTCAATACTAAATCTTCAATCCTCAATCCTCAATCCTCAATCCTCAATCCTCATTCTTCAATCCTCAGTACCCAAACCTCAATCTTCAATCCTCAATCCTCAATCCTCAATTCTCAATCCTCAATCGTCAGTCCTCAGTCCTCAAACCTCAATCCTCAACCCTCAGTCCTCATCGTCAATCCTCAATCCTCAATTCTCAATCCTCAACATTCAATCCTCAATACTCAATCTTCAATCCTCAATCATCAATTCTCAACCCTCAATCCTCAATCCTCAATCCTCAGTCCTCAATTCTCAATCCTCAATCGTCAGTCTTCAATCCTCAATACTCAATCTTCTATCCTCAATCCTCAATCCTCAATCCTCAATCCTCATTCTTGAATCCTCAATACCCAATACTCAATCTTCAATCCTCAATTCTCAATCCTCATTTCTCAATGCTCTATCCTCAGTCCTCAGTCCTCAAACCTCAATCCTCAACCGTCAGCCCCCATCCTCAATCCTCAATCTTCAATCTTAAATCCTCAATCCTCAATCCTCAATACTCATTCTTCAATCCTCAATACTCAATCCTCAATCGTCAGTCCTCAATCCCCAATCCTTAATCTTCAATGCTCAATCCTCAATCCTCAATCCTCAATCCTCAATCCTCAATCTTCAATCCTCAATACTCAATCTTCAATCCTAAATCCTCACTCCTCAATCCTCAATCCTCAATCCTCAATCCTGAATCCTCTATGTTCAATCCTCAATACTCAATCTGCAATCCTCAAACCTCAATCCTCAGCCCTCAGCCCTCATCCTCCATCCTCAATACTCAATCCTCAATCCTGAATCTTCAATCCTCTATATTCAATCTTCAATCCTCAATACTCAATCCTCAATCCTCAGTGATCAATACTCAATCGTCAATACTGAATCCTCAATCCTCAATCCTCAATCCTCAATCCTCAATCCTCAATCCTCAATCCTCATTTCTCAATCCTCAATCCTCAACCCTCAGTCCTCATCCTCAATTCTCAATTCTCAACCCTCAATCCTGAATTCTCAATCTTCAATCCTCAATAATCAACCTCCAATCCTAGATCCTCAGTCCACAATACTCAACCATCAATCCTCAATACTGAATCTTCAATCCTCAATCCTCACTCCTCAATCCTTAATCCTCAATCGTCAATCTTCAGTCCTCAATACTCAATCTTCAATTCTCAATCTTCAATCCTCAATCCTCAATCCTCAATCCTCAGTACTCAATAATGAATCCTCAATCTTCAATCCTCAATACTCAATCTTCAACCCTCAATCCTCAATCCTCAATCCTCAATCCTCAATCTTCAATCCTCAATCCTCAATCCTCAATCTTCAATCCTCAATACTCAATCTGCAATCCTCAATCCTCAAACCTCAGTCCTCAATCCTCATTCTTCAATCCTCAATACCCAATACTCAATCTTCAATCCTCAATCCTCAATCCTCATTTCTCAATGCTCTATCCTCAGTCCTCAGTCCTCAAACCTCAATCCTCAACCGTCAGCCCCCATCCTCAATCCTCAATCCTCGTTCTTCAATCCTCAATCCTCAATCATCAATACTCAATCTTCGATCCTCAATCCTAGGTCATCAAACCTCAATTCTGAATCCTCAATACTGAATCCTCAATCTTCAGACCTCAGTCCTCAACAATCTGTTGTCAATACTCAATCCTCAATAGAATATCCTCAATTCAAAGTTTTCAATACTCAATACTCAATCTGCAATCTTCAAACCTCTATCCACAAAAATCAATTCTCATCACTCAACACTCAACACTCTGTCCTCAATGTTCAATCCTCAATCCTCAATTCCCAATCTTCAATCCTCAATACTGAATCTTCAATACTCAATCCTCAATCCTCAATCTTCAATCCTCATTCCTCAATCATCAATCCTCAATCTTCAATGCTCAATTCTCAATCCTCAATCGTCAGTTTTCTATCCTCAATACTCAATCTTCAATCCTCAACACTCAATCCTCAATCCTCAATCCTCAATCCTCATTCTTCAATCCTCAGTACCCAATCCTCAATCTTCAATCCTCAATCCTCAGTCCTCAATCCTCAATCCTCATTCCTCAATCATCAATCCTCAATCTTCAATACTCAATTCTCAATCCTCAATCGTCAGTCTTCTATCGTCAATACTCAATCTTCAATCCACAACACTCAATCCTCAATCCTCAATCCTCAATCCTCATTCTTCAATCCTCAGTACCCAATGCTCAATCTTCAATCCTCAATCCTAAATCCTCATTTCTCAATCCTCTATCTTCAATCCTCAATACTAAATCTTCAATCCTCAATCCTCGATCCTCAATCCTCAATTCTCAATCCTCAATCGTCAGTCTTCTATCCTCAATACTCAATCTTCAATCCTCAACACTCAATCCTCAATCCTCAATCCTCAATCCTCATTCTTCAATCCTCAATACCCAATCCTCAATCTTCAATCCTCAATCCTCAATCCTCAATTCTCAATCCTCTATCTTCAATCCTCAATACTAAATCTTCAATCCTCGATCTTCAATCCTCAATCCTCAATACTCAATCTTCATTCCTCAATCCTTAGTCCTCAAACCTCAATTCTGAATCCTCAATCCTGAATCCTCAATCTTCAGACCTCAGTCCTAATCAATCTGTTGTCAATCCTCAGTCCTCAATAGAATATCCTCAATTCGAAGTTTTCAATACTCAATAGTCAATCTGCAATCTTCAAACCTCTATCCACAAACATCAAGTGTCATCACTCAACACTCAACACTCAGTCCTCAATGTTCAATCCTCAATCCTCAATTCCCAATCATCAATCCTCAATACTGAATCTTCAATCGTCAATCCTCAATCCACAATCCTCAGTCCTCAGTCCTCAAACCTCAATCCTCAATCCTCAATCCCCAATCCTCAATCCTCAACTTTCAATCATCAATCCTCAATCTTCAATACTCAATCCTCAATCCTCAATCCTCAATCCTCAATACTCAACCATCAATCCTAAATTCTCAATGCTCAATAGAATATCCTGAATTCTCAGGATTCTATACTCAAACCTCAATCCTCAACCCTCAGCCCTCATTCTCAATCCTCAATCCTCAATCCTCAATATTCAATCCCCAATACTCAATCTTCAATCCTCTATCCTCAATCCTCAATCCTCAATCCTCAATCCTCAGTCATAAATCCTCAATCTTCAATACTCAATCGTCAATCCTCAGTCCTCAATCCTCAATCCTCAATCCTCGTTCCTCAAGCATCAATCCTCAACCCTCAGTCCACATCCTCAATTCTCAATTCTCAATCCTCAATCCTCAATCCTCAACCTTCAATCCCCAAAAATCAATCTCCAATCCTAGATCTTCAATCCCCAATCCTCAGTCCTTAATCCTCAATCTTCAATCCTCAATACTCAATCTGCAATCCTCAAACCTCAATCCTCAGCCCTCAGCCCCCATCCTCCATTCTCAATACTCAATCCTCAATCCTCAATCCTCAATCCTCAATCCTCAATCTTCAATCCTCAATACTCAATCTTCAATCATCAATCCTCAATCCTCAATCCTCAATCCTCAATCCTCAATCGTCAGTCTTCAACCCTCGATACTCAATCTTCAATACTCAACACTCAATCCTCAATCCTCAATCCTCAGTCCTCAAACCCCAATTCTGAATCCTCAATCCTGTGTCCTCAATCTTCGGCCCTCAGTCCTCAACTATCAATTGTCAATCCTCAATCCTCAATAGAATATCCTCAATTCACAGCTTTCAATACTCAATACTCAAACTGCAATCTTCAAACCTCTATCCACAAACATCAATTCTCATCACTCAACCCTCAACACTCAGTCCTCAACGTTCAATCCTCAATCCTCAGTCCTCAATCCTCAATAGTCAATCTTCAATCCTCAATACTAAATCTTCAATCCTCAATCCTCAATCCTCAATCCTCAATCCTCATTCTTCAATCCTCAGTACCCAAACCTCAATCTTCAATCCTCAATCCTCAATCCTCAATTCTCAATCCTCAATCGTCAGTCCTCAGTCCTCAAACCTCAATCCTCAACCCTCAGTCCTCATCGTCAATCCTCAATCCTCAATTCTCAATCCTCAACATTCAATCCTCAATACTCAATCTTCAATCCTCAATCATCAATTCTCAACCCTCAATCCTCAATCCTCAATCCTCAGTCCTCAATTCTCAATCCTCAATCGTCAGTCTTCAATCCTCAATACTCAATCTTCTATCCTCAATCCTCAATCCTCAATCCTCAATCCTCATTCTTGAATCCTCAATACCCAATACTCAATCTTCAATCCTCAATTCTCAATCCTCATTTCTCAATGCTCTATCCTCAGTCCTCAGTCCTCAAACCTCAAACCTCAATCCTCAACCGTCAGCCCCCATCCTCAATCCTCAATCTTCAATCTTAAATCCTCAATCCTCAATCCTCAATACTCATTCTTCAATCCTCAATACTCAATCCTCAATCGTCAATCCTCAATCCCCAATCCTTAATCTTCAATGCTCAATCCTCAATCCTCAATCCTCAATCCTCAATCCTCAATCTTCAATCCTCAATACTCAATCTTCAATCCTAAATCCTCACTCCTCAATCCTCAATCCTCAATCCTCAATCCTGAATCCTCAATGTTCAATCCTCAATACTCAATCTGCAATCCTCAAACCTCAATCCTCAGCCCTCAGCCCTCATCCTCCATCCTCAATACTCAATTCTCAATCCTGAATCTTCAATCCTCTATATTCAATCTTCAATCCTCAATACTCAATCCTCAATCCTCAGTGATCAATACTCAATCGTCAATACTGAATCCTCAATCCTCAATCCTCAATCCTCAATCCTCAATCCTCAATCCTCAATCCTCATTTCTCAATCCTCAATCCTCAACCCTCAGTCCTCATCCTCAATTCTCAATTCTCAACCCTCAATCCTGAATTCTCAATCTTCAATCCTCAATAATCAACCTCCAATCCTAGATCCTCAGTCCACAATACTCAACCATCAATCCTCAATACTGAATCTTCAATCCTCAATCCTCACTCCTCAATCCTTAATCCTCAATCGTCAATCTTCAGTCCTCAATACTCAATCTTCAATTCTCAATCTTCAATCCTCAATCCTCAATCCTGAATCCTCAGTACTCAATAATGAATCCTCAATCTTCAATCCTCAATACTCAATCTTCAACCCTCAATCCTCAATCCTCAATCCTCAATCCTCAATCTTCAATCCTCAATCCTCAATCCTCAATCTTCAATCCTCAATACTCAATCTGCAATCCTCAATCCTCAAACCTCAGTCCTCAATCCTCATTCTTCAATCCTCAATACCCAATACTCAATCTTCAATCCTCAATCCTCAATCCTCAACCGTCAGCCCCCATCCACAATCCTCAATCCTCGTTCTTCAATCCTCAATCCTCAATCATCAATACTCAATCTTCGATCCTCAATCCTAGGTCCTCAAACCTCAATTCTGAATCCTCAATACTGAATCCTCAATCTTCAGACCTCAGTCCTCAACAATCTGTTGTCAATACTCAATCCTCAATAGAATATCCTCAATTCAAAGTTTTCAATACTCAATACTCAATCTGCAATCTTCAAACCTCTATCCACAAAAATCAATTCTCATCACTCAACACTCAACACTCTGTCCTCAATGTTCAATCCTCAATCCTCAATTCCCAATCTTCAATCCTCAATACTGAATCTTCAATACTCAATCCTCAATCCTCAATCTTCGATCCTCATTCCTCAATCATCAATCCTCAATCTCCAATACTCAATTCTCAATCCTCAATCGTCAGTTTTCTATCCTCAATACTCAATCTTCAATCCTCAATCTTCAATCCTCAATCCTCAGTCCTCAATCCTCAATCCTCATTCCTCAATCATCAATCCTCAATCTTCAATACTGAATTCTCAATCCTCAATCCTGAATTCTCAATCTTCAATCCTCAATAATCAACCTCCAATTCTAGATCCTCAATCCACAATACTCAACCATCAATCCTCAATACTGAATCTTCAATCCTCAATCCTCAATCCTCAATCCTTAATCCTCAATCGTCAATCTTCAGTCCTCAGTCCTCAAACCTCAATCCTCAACCCTCAATCCCCAATCCTCGATCCTCAACTTTCAATCATCAATCCTCAATCTTCAATACTCAATCCTCAATCCTCAATCCTCAATCCTCAATCCTGAATCCTCAATACTCAACCATCAATCCTAAATTCTCAATGCTCAATAGAATATCCTGAATTCTCAGGATTCTATACTCAAACCTCAATCCTCAACCCTCAGCCCTCATTCTCAATCCTCAATCCTCAATCCTCAATATTCAATCCCCAATACTCAATCTTCAATCCTCTATCCTCAATCCTCAATCCTCAATCCTCAATCCTCAGTCATAAATCCTCAATCTTCAATACTCAATCGTCAATCCTCAGTCCTCAATCCTCAATCCTCAATCCTCGTTCCTCAAGCATCAATCCTCAACCCTCAGTCCACATCCTCAATTCTCAATTCTCAATCCTCAATCCTCAATCCTCAACCTTCAATCCCCAAAAATCAATCTCCAATCCTAGATCTTCAATCCCCAATCCTCAGTCCTTAATCCTCAATCTTCAATCCTCAATACTCAATCTGCAATCCTCAAACCTCAATCCTCAGCCCTCAGCCCCCATCCTCCATTCTCAATACTCAATCCTCAATCCTCAATCCTCAATCCTCAATCCTCAATCTTCAATCCTCAATACTCAATCTTCAATCATCAATCCTCAATCCTCAATCCTCAATCCTCAATCCTCAATCGTCAGTCTTCAACCCTCGATACTCAATCTTCAATACTCAACACTCAATCCTCAATCCTCAATCCTCAGTCCTCAAACCCCAATTCTGAATCCTCAATCCTGTGTCCTCAATCTTCGGCCCTCAGTCCTCAACTATCAATTGTCAATCCTCAATCCTCAATAGAATATCCTCAATTCACAGCTTTCAATACTCAATACTCAAACTGCAATCTTCAAACCTCTATCCACAAACATCAATTCTCATCACTCAACCCTCAACACTCAGTCCTCAACGTTCAATCCTCAATCCTCAGTCCTCAATCCTCAATCGTCAATCTTCAATCCTCAATACTAAATCTTCAATCCTCAATCCTCAATCCTCAATCCTCAATCCTCATTCTTCAATCCTCAGTACCCAAACCTCAATCTTCAATCCTCAATCCTCAATCCTCAATTCTCAATCCTCAATCGTCAGTCCTCAGTCCTCAAACCTCAATCCTCAACCCTCAGTCCTCATCGTCAATCCTCAATCCTCAATTCTCAATCCTCAACATTCAATCCTCAATACTCAATCTTCAATCCTCAATCATCAATTCTCAACCCTCAATCCTCAATCCTCAATCCTCAGTCCTCAATTCTCAATCCTCAATCGTCAGTCTTCAATCCTCAATACTCAATCTTCTATCCTCAATCCTCAATCCTCAATCCTCAATCCTCATTCTTGAATCCTCAATACCCAATACTCAATCTTCAATCCTCAATTCTCAATCCTCATTTCTCAATGCTCTATCCTCAGTCCTCAGTCCTCAAACCTCAATCCTCAACCGTCAGCCCCCATCCTCAATCCTCAATCTTCAATCTTAAATCCTCAATCCTCAATCCTCAATACTCATTCTTCAATCCTCAATACTCAATCCTCAATCGTCAGTCCTCAATCCCCAATCCTTAATCTTCAATGCTCAATCCTCAATCCTCAATCCTCAATCCTCAATCCTCAATCTTCAATCCTCAATACTCAATCTTCAATCCTAAATCCTCACTCCTCAATCCTCAATCCTCAATCCTCAATCCTGAATCCTCTATGTTCAATCCTCAATACTCAATCTGCAATCCTCAAACCTCAATCCTCAGCCCTCAGCCCTCATCCTCCATCCTCAATACTCAATCCTCAATCCTGAATCTTCAATCCTCTATATTCAATCTTCAATCCTCAATACTCAATCCTCAATCCTCAGTGATCAATACTCAATCGTCAATACTGAATCCTCAATCCTCAATCCTCAATCCTCAATCCTCAATCCTCAATCCTCAATCCTCATTTCTCAATCCTCAATCCTCAACCCTCAGTCCTCATCCTCAATTCTCAATTCTCAACCCTCAATCCTGAATTCTCAATCTTCAATCCTCAATAATCAACCTCCAATCCTAGATCCTCAGTCCACAATACTCAACCATCAATCCTCAATACTGAATCTTCAATCCTCAATCCTCACTCCTCAATCCTTAATCCTCAATCGTCAATCTTCAGTCCTCAATACTCAATCTTCAATTCTCAATCTTCAATCCTCAATCCTCAATCCTCAATCCTCAGTACTCAATAATGAATCCTCAATCTTCAATCCTCAATACTCAATCTTCAACCCTCAATCCTCAATCCTCAATCCTCAATCCTCAATCTTCAATCCTCAATCCTCAATCCTCAATCTTCAATCCTCAATACTCAATCTGCAATCCTCAATCCTCAAACCTCAGTCCTCAATCCTCATTCTTCAATCCTCAATACCCAATACTCAATCTTCAATCCTCAATCCTCAATCCTCATTTCTCAATGCTCTATCCTCAGTCCTCAGTCCTCAAACCTCAATCCTCAACCGTCAGCCCCCATCCTCAATCCTCAATCCTCGTTCTTCAATCCTCAATCCTCAATCATCAATACTCAATCTTCGATCCTCAATCCTAGGTCATCAAACCTCAATTCTGAATCCTCAATACTGAATCCTCAATCTTCAGACCTCAGTCCTCAACAATCTGTTGTCAATACTCAATCCTCAATAGAATATCCTCAATTCAAAGTTTTCAATACTCAATACTCAATCTGCAATCTTCAAACCTCTATCCACAAAAATCAATTCTCATCACTCAACACTCAACACTCTGTCCTCAATGTTCAATCCTCAATCCTCAATTCCCAATCTTCAATCCTCAATACTGAATCTTCAATACTCAATCCTCAATCCTCAATCTTCAATCCTCATTCCTCAATCATCAATCCTCAATCTTCAATGCTCAATTCTCAATCCTCAATCGTCAGTTTTCTATCCTCAATACTCAATCTTCAATCCTCAACACTCAATCCTCAATCCTCAATCCTCAATCCTCATTCTTCAATCCTCAGTACCCAATCCTCAATCTTCAATCCTCAATCCTCAGTCCTCAATCCTCAATCCTCATTCCTCAATCATCAATCCTCAATCTTCAATACTCAATTCTCAATCCTCAATCGTCAGTCTTCTATCGTCAATACTCAATCTTCAATCCACAACACTCAATCCTCAATCCTCAATCCTCAATCCTCATTCTTCAATCCTCAGTACCCAATGCTCAATCTTCAATCCTCAATCCTAAATCCTCATTTCTCAATCCTCTATCTTCAATCCTCAATACTAAATCTTCAATCCTCAATCCTCGATCCTCAATCCTCAATTCTCAATCCTCAATCGTCAGTCTTCTATCCTCAATACTCAATCTTCAATCCTCAACACTCAATCCTCAATCCTCAATCCTCAATCCTCATTCTTCAATCCTCAATACCCAATCCTCAATCTTCAATCCTCAATCCTCAATCCTCAATTCTCAATCCTCTATCTTCAATCCTCAATACTAAATCTTCAATCCTCGATCTTCAATCCTCAATCCTCAATACTCAATCTTCATTCCTCAATCCTTAGTCCTCAAACCTCAATTCTGAATCCTCAATCCTGAATCCTCAATCTTCAGACCTCAGTCCTAATCAATCTGTTGTCAATCCTCAGTCCTCAATAGAATATCCTCAATTCGAAGTTTTCAATACTCAATAGTCAATCTGCAATCTTCAAACCTCTATCCACAAACATCAAGTGTCATCACTCAACACTCAACACTCAGTCCTCAATGTTCAATCCTCAATCCTCAATTCCCAATCATCAATCCTCAATACTGAATCTTCAATCGTCAATCCTCAATCCACAATCCTCAGTCCTCAGTCCTCAAACCTCAATCCTCAATCCTCAATCCCCAATCCTCAATCCTCAACTTTCAATCATCAATCCTCAATCTTCAATACTCAATCCTCAATCCTCAATCCTCAATCCTCAATACTCAACCATCAATCCTAAATTCTCAATGCTCAATAGAATATCCTGAATTCTCAGGATTCTATACTCAAACCTCAATCCTCAACCCTCAGCCCTCATTCTCAATCCTCAATCCTCAATCCTCAATATTCAATCCCCAATACTCAATCTTCAATCCTCTATCCTCAATCCTCAATCCTCAATCCTCAATCCTCAGTCATAAATCCTCAATCTTCAATACTCAATCGTCAATCCTCAGTCCTCAATCCTCAATCCTCAATCCTCGTTCCTCAAGCATCAATCCTCAACCCTCAGTCCACATCCTCAATTCTCAATTCTCAATCCTCAATCCTCAATCCTCAACCTTCAATCCCCAAAAATCAATCTCCAATCCTAGATCTTCAATCCCCAATCCTCAGTCCTTAATCCTCAATCTTCAATCCTCAATACTCAATCTGCAATCCTCAAACCTCAATCCTCAGCCCTCAGCCCCCATCCTCCATTCTCAATACTCAATCCTCAATCCTCAATCCTCAATCCTCAATCCTCAATCTTCAATCCTCAATACTCAATCTTCAATCATCAATCCTCAATCCTCAATCCTCAATCCTCAATCCTCAATCGTCAGTCTTCAACCCTCGATACTCAATCTTCAATACTCAACACTCAATCCTCAATCCTCAATCCTCAGTCCTCAAACCCCAATTCTGAATCCTCAATCCTGTGTCCTCAATCTTCGGCCCTCAGTCCTCAACTATCAATTGTCAATCCTCAATCCTCAATAGAATATCCTCAATTCACAGCTTTCAATACTCAATACTCAAACTGCAATCTTCAAACCTCTATCCACAAACATCAATTCTCATCACTCAACCCTCAACACTCAGTCCTCAACGTTCAATCCTCAATCCTCAGTCCTCAATCCTCAATAGTCAATCTTCAATCCTCAATACTAAATCTTCAATCCTCAATCCTCAATCCTCAATCCTCAATCCTCATTCTTCAATCCTCAGTACCCAAACCTCAATCTTCAATCCTCAATCCTCAATCCTCAATTCTCAATCCTCAATCGTCAGTCCTCAGTCCTCAAACCTCAATCCTCAACCCTCAGTCCTCATCGTCAATCCTCAATCCTCAATTCTCAATCCTCAACATTCAATCCTCAATACTCAATCTTCAATCCTCAATCATCAATTCTCAACCCTCAATCCTCAATCCTCAATCCTCAGTCCTCAATTCTCAATCCTCAATCGTCAGTCTTCAATCCTCAATACTCAATCTTCTATCCTCAATCCTCAATCCTCAATCCTCAATCCTCATTCTTGAATCCTCAATACCCAATACTCAATCTTCAATCCTCAATTCTCAATCCTCATTTCTCAATGCTCTATCCTCAGTCCTCAGTCCTCAAACCTCAAACCTCAATCCTCAACCGTCAGCCCCCATCCTCAATCCTCAATCTTCAATCTTAAATCCTCAATCCTCAATCCTCAATACTCATTCTTCAATCCTCAATACTCAATCCTCAATCGTCAATCCTCAATCCCCAATCCTTAATCTTCAATGCTCAATCCTCAATCCTCAATCCTCAATCCTCAATCCTCAATCTTCAATCCTCAATACTCAATCTTCAATCCTAAATCCTCACTCCTCAATCCTCAATCCTCAATCCTCAATCCTGAATCCTCAATGTTCAATCCTCAATACTCAATCTGCAATCCTCAAACCTCAATCCTCAGCCCTCAGCCCTCATCCTCCATCCTCAATACTCAATTCTCAATCCTGAATCTTCAATCCTCTATATTCAATCTTCAATCCTCAATACTCAATCCTCAATCCTCAGTGATCAATACTCAATCGTCAATACTGAATCCTCAATCCTCAATCCTCAATCCTCAATCCTCAATCCTCAATCCTCAATCCTCATTTCTCAATCCTCAATCCTCAACCCTCAGTCCTCATCCTCAATTCTCAATTCTCAACCCTCAATCCTGAATTCTCAATCTTCAATCCTCAATAATCAACCTCCAATCCTAGATCCTCAGTCCACAATACTCAACCATCAATCCTCAATACTGAATCTTCAATCCTCAATCCTCACTCCTCAATCCTTAATCCTCAATCGTCAATCTTCAGTCCTCAATACTCAATCTTCAATTCTCAATCTTCAATCCTCAATCCTCAATCCTGAATCCTCAGTACTCAATAATGAATCCTCAATCTTCAATCCTCAATACTCAATCTTCAACCCTCAATCCTCAATCCTCAATCCTCAATCCTCAATCTTCAATCCTCAATCCTCAATCCTCAATCTTCAATCCTCAATACTCAATCTGCAATCCTCAATCCTCAAACCTCAGTCCTCAATCCTCATTCTTCAATCCTCAATACCCAATACTCAATCTTCAATCCTCAATCCTCAATCCTCAACCGTCAGCCCCCATCCACAATCCTCAATCCTCGTTCTTCAATCCTCAATCCTCAATCATCAATACTCAATCTTCGATCCTCAATCCTAGGTCCTCAAACCTCAATTCTGAATCCTCAATACTGAATCCTCAATCTTCAGACCTCAGTCCTCAACAATCTGTTGTCAATACTCAATCCTCAATAGAATATCCTCAATTCAAAGTTTTCAATACTCAATACTCAATCTGCAATCTTCAAACCTCTATCCACAAAAATCAATTCTCATCACTCAACACTCAACACTCTGTCCTCAATGTTCAATCCTCAATCCTCAATTCCCAATCTTCAATCCTCAATACTGAATCTTCAATACTCAATCCTCAATCCTCAATCTTCGATCCTCATTCCTCAATCATCAATCCTCAATCTCCAATACTCAATTCTCAATCCTCAATCGTCAGTTTTCTATCCTCAATACTCAATCTTCAATCCTCAATCTTCAATCCTCAATCCTCAGTCCTCAATCCTCAATCCTCATTCCTCAATCATCAATCCTCAATCTTCAATACTGAATTCTCAATCCTCAATCCTGAATTCTCAATCTTCAATCCTCAATAATCAACCTCCAATTCTAGATCCTCAATCCACAATACTCAACCATCAATCCTCAATACTGAATCTTCAATCCTCAATCCTCAATCCTCAATCCTTAATCCTCAATCGTCAATCTTCAGTCCTCAGTCCTCAAACCTCAATCCTCAACCCTCAATCCCCAATCCTCGATCCTCAACTTTCAATCATCAATCCTCAATCTTCAATACTCAATCCTCAATCCTCAATCCTCAATCCTCAATCCTGAATCCTCAATACTCAACCATCAATCCTAAATTCTCAATGCTCAATAGAATATCCTGAATTCTCAGGATTCTATACTCAAACCTCAATCCTCAACCCTCAGCCCTCATTCTCAATCCTCAATCCTCAATCCTCAATATTCAATCCCCAATACTCAATCTTCAATCCTCTATCCTCAATCCTCAATCCTCAATCCTCAATCCTCAGTCATAAATCCTCAATCTTCAATACTCAATCGTCAATCCTCAGTCCTCAATCCTCAATCCTCAATCCTCGTTCCTCAAGCATCAATCCTCAACCCTCAGTCCACATCCTCAATTCTCAATTCTCAATCCTCAATCCTCAATCCTCAACCTTCAATCCCCAAAAATCAATCTCCAATCCTAGATCTTCAATCCCCAATCCTCAGTCCTTAATCCTCAATCTTCAATCCTCAATACTCAATCTGCAATCCTCAAACCTCAATCCTCAGCCCTCAGCCCCCATCCTCCATTCTCAATACTCAATCCTCAATCCTCAATCCTCAATCCTCAATCCTCAATCTTCAATCCTCAATACTCAATCTTCAATCATCAATCCTCAATCCTCAATCCTCAATCCTCAATCCTCAATCGTCAGTCTTCAACCCTCGATACTCAATCTTCAATACTCAACACTCAATCCTCAATCCTCAATCCTCAGTCCTCAAACCCCAATTCTGAATCCTCAATCCTGTGTCCTCAATCTTCGGCCCTCAGTCCTCAACTATCAATTGTCAATCCTCAATCCTCAATAGAATATCCTCAATTCACAGCTTTCAATACTCAATACTCAAACTGCAATCTTCAAACCTCTATCCACAAACATCAATTCTCATCACTCAACCCTCAACACTCAGTCCTCAACGTTCAATCCTCAATCCTCAGTCCTCAATCCTCAATCGTCAATCTTCAATCCTCAATACTAAATCTTCAATCCTCAATCCTCAATCCTCAATCCTCAATCCTCATTCTTCAATCCTCAGTACCCAAACCTCAATCTTCAATCCTCAATCCTCAATCCTCAATTCTCAATCCTCAATCGTCAGTCCTCAGTCCTCAAACCTCAATCCTCAACCCTCAGTCCTCATCGTCAATCCTCAATCCTCAATTCTCAATCCTCAACATTCAATCCTCAATACTCAATCTTCAATCCTCAATCATCAATTCTCAACCCTCAATCCTCAATCCTCAATCCTCAGTCCTCAATTCTCAATCCTCAATCGTCAGTCTTCAATCCTCAATACTCAATCTTCTATCCTCAATCCTCAATCCTCAATCCTCAATCCTCATTCTTGAATCCTCAATACCCAATACTCAATCTTCAATCCTCAATTCTCAATCCTCATTTCTCAATGCTCTATCCTCAGTCCTCAGTCCTCAAACCTCAATCCTCAACCGTCAGCCCCCATCCTCAATCCTCAATCTTCAATCTTAAATCCTCAATCCTCAATCCTCAATACTCATTCTTCAATCCTCAATACTCAATCCTCAATCGTCAGTCCTCAATCCCCAATCCTTAATCTTCAATGCTCAATCCTCAATCCTCAATCCTCAATCCTCAATCCTCAATCTTCAATCCTCAATACTCAATCTTCAATCCTAAATCCTCACTCCTCAATCCTCAATCCTCAATCCTCAATCCTGAATCCTCTATGTTCAATCCTCAATACTCAATCTGCAATCCTCAAACCTCAATCCTCAGCCCTCAGCCCTCATCCTCCATCCTCAATACTCAATCCTCAATCCTGAATCTTCAATCCTCTATATTCAATCTTCAATCCTCAATACTCAATCCTCAATCCTCAGTGATCAATACTCAATCGTCAATACTGAATCCTCAATCCTCAATCCTCAATCCTCAATCCTCAATCCTCAATCCTCAATCCTCATTTCTCAATCCTCAATCCTCAACCCTCAGTCCTCATCCTCAATTCTCAATTCTCAACCCTCAATCCTGAATTCTCAATCTTCAATCCTCAATAATCAACCTCCAATCCTAGATCCTCAGTCCACAATACTCAACCATCAATCCTCAATACTGAATCTTCAATCCTCAATCCTCACTCCTCAATCCTTAATCCTCAATCGTCAATCTTCAGTCCTCAATACTCAATCTTCAATTCTCAATCTTCAATCCTCAATCCTCAATCCTCAATCCTCAGTACTCAATAATGAATCCTCAATCTTCAATCCTCAATACTCAATCTTCAACCCTCAATCCTCAATCCTCAATCCTCAATCCTCAATCTTCAATCCTCAATCCTCAATCCTCAATCTTCAATCCTCAATACTCAATCTGCAATCCTCAATCCTCAAACCTCAGTCCTCAATCCTCATTCTTCAATCCTCAATACCCAATACTCAATCTTCAATCCTCAATCCTCAATCCTCATTTCTCAATGCTCTATCCTCAGTCCTCAGTCCTCAAACCTCAATCCTCAACCGTCAGCCCCCATCCTCAATCCTCAATCCTCGTTCTTCAATCCTCAATCCTCAATCATCAATACTCAATCTTCGATCCTCAATCCTAGGTCATCAAACCTCAATTCTGAATCCTCAATACTGAATCCTCAATCTTCAGACCTCAGTCCTCAACAATCTGTTGTCAATACTCAATCCTCAATAGAATATCCTCAATTCAAAGTTTTCAATACTCAATACTCAATCTGCAATCTTCAAACCTCTATCCACAAAAATCAATTCTCATCACTCAACACTCAACACTCTGTCCTCAATGTTCAATCCTCAATCCTCAATTCCCAATCTTCAATCCTCAATACTGAATCTTCAATACTCAATCCTCAATCCTCAATCTTCAATCCTCATTCCTCAATCATCAATCCTCAATCTTCAATGCTCAATTCTCAATCCTCAATCGTCAGTTTTCTATCCTCAATACTCAATCTTCAATCCTCAACACTCAATCCTCAATCCTCAATCCTCAATCCTCATTCTTCAATCCTCAGTACCCAATCCTCAATCTTCAATCCTCAATCCTCAGTCCTCAATCCTCAATCCTCATTCCTCAATCATCAATCCTCAATCTTCAATACTCAATTCTCAATCCTCAATCGTCAGTCTTCTATCGTCAATACTCAATCTTCAATCCACAACACTCAATCCTCAATCCTCAATCCTCAATCCTCATTCTTCAATCCTCAGTACCCAATGCTCAATCTTCAATCCTCAATCCTAAATCCTCATTTCTCAATCCTCTATCTTCAATCCTCAATACTAAATCTTCAATCCTCAATCCTCGATCCTCAATCCTCAATTCTCAATCCTCAATCGTCAGTCTTCTATCCTCAATACTCAATCTTCAATCCTCAACACTCAATCCTCAATCCTCAATCCTCAATCCTCATTCTTCAATCCTCAATACCCAATCCTCAATCTTCAATCCTCAATCCTCAATCCTCAATTCTCAATCCTCTATCTTCAATCCTCAATACTAAATCTTCAATCCTCGATCTTCAATCCTCAATCCTCAATACTCAATCTTCATTCCTCAATCCTTAGTCCTCAAACCTCAATTCTGAATCCTCAATCCTGAATCCTCAATCTTCAGACCTCAGTCCTAATCAATCTGTTGTCAATCCTCAGTCCTCAATAGAATATCCTCAATTCGAAGTTTTCAATACTCAATAGTCAATCTGCAATCTTCAAACCTCTATCCACAAACATCAAGTGTCATCACTCAACACTCAACACTCAGTCCTCAATGTTCAATCCTCAATCCTCAATTCCCAATCATCAATCCTCAATACTGAATCTTCAATCGTCAATCCTCAATCCACAATCCTCAGTCCTCAGTCCTCAAACCTCAATCCTCAATCCTCAATCCTCAATCCTCAACTTTCAATCATCAATCCTCAATCTTCAATACTCTATCCTCAATCCTCAATCCTCAATCCTCAATACTCAACCATCAATCCTAAATTCTCAATGCTCAATAGAATATCCTGAATTCTCAGGATTCTATACTCAAACCTCAATCCTCAACCCTCAGCCCTCATTCTCAATCCTCAATCCTCAATCCTCAATATTCAATCCCCAATACTCAATCTTCAATCCTCTCTCCTCAATCCTCAATCCCCAATCCTCAATCCTCAGTCATAAATCCTCAATCTTCAATACTCAATCGTCAATCCTCAGTCCTCAATCCTCAATCCTCAATCCTCGTTCCTCAAGCATCAATCCTCAACCCTCAGTCCACATCCTCAATTCTCAATTCTCAATCCTCAATCCTCAATCCTCAACCTTCAATCCCCAAAAATCAATCTCCAATCCTAGATCTTCAATCCCCAATCTTCAGTCCTTAATCCTCAATCTTCAATCCTCAATACTCAATCTGCAATCCTCAAACCTCAATCCTCAGCCCTCAGCCCCCATCCTCCATTCTCAATACTCAATCCTCAATCCTCAATCCTCAATCCTCAATCCTCAACCCTCAATCCTCATTTCTCAATCCTCAATCCTCAACCCTCAGTCCTCATCCTCAATTCTCAATTCTCAATCCTCAATCCTGAATTCTCAATCTTCAATCCTCAATAATCAACCTCCAATTCTAGATCCTCAATCCACAATACTCAACCATCAATCCTCAATACTGAATCTTCAATCCTCAATCCTCAATCCTCAATCCTTAATCCTCAATCGTCAATCTTCAGTCCTCAATACTCAATCTTCAATTCTCAATCTTCAATCCTCAATCCTCAATCCTCAATCCTCAGTACTCAATCCTCAGTCGTCAAACCTCAATTCTGAATCCTCAATCCTGAGTCCTCAATCTTCGGCCCTCAGTCCTCAACTATCAATTGTCAATCCTCAATCCTCAATCCTCAATAGAATATCCTCAATTCACAGCTTTCAATACTCAATACTCAAACTGCAATCTTCAAACCTCTATCCACAAACATCAATTCTCATCACTCAAGCCTCAACACTCAGTCCTCAACGTTCAATCCTCAATCCTCAATCCTCAATCCTCAATCGTCAATCTTCAATCCTCAATACTCTATCTTCGATACTCAATCCTCAATCCTCAATCCTCAATCCTCATTCTTCAATCCTCAGTACCCAAACCTCAATCTTCAATCCTCAGTCCTCAATCCTCAATTCTCAATCCTCAACCGTCAGTCCTCAGTCCTCAAACCTCAATCCTCAACCCTCAGCCCTCATCGTCAATCCTCAATCCTCAATCCTCAATCCTCAACCTTCAATCCTCAATACTCAATCTTCAATCCTCAATCATCAATCCTCAATTCTCAATCCTCTATCTTCAATCCTCAATACTAAATCTTCAATCCTCAATCCTCGATACTCAATCCTCAATTCTCAATCCTCAATCGTCAGTCTTCTATCCTCAATACTCAATCTTCAATCCTCAACACTCAATCCTCAATCCTCAATCCTCAATCCTCATTCTTCAATCCTCAATACCCAATCCTCAATCTTCAATCCTCAATCCTCAATCGTCAATTCTCAATCCTCTATCTTCAATCCTCAATACTAAATCTTCAATCCTCGATCTTCAATCCTCAATCCTCAATCCACAATCCTCAGTCCTCAGTCCTCAAACCTCAATACTCAATCCTCAATCCCCGATCCTCAATCCTCAATTTTCAATCATCAATACTAAATCGTCAATCCTCAATCCTCGATCCTCAATCCTCAATCCTCAATCCTCAATCGTCAGTCTTCTATCCTCAATACTCAATCTTCAATCCTCAATCCTCAATCCTCAATCCTCAATCTTCAATACTCAATCCTCAATCGTCAATCCTCAATCCTCAATATTCAACACTCAACCCTCAACCATCAACCCTCAATACTCAACCACCAATCCTCAATTCTCAATACTCAAAAGAACATCCTGAATTCTGATGGTTCAATACTCAATCCAGAATATTCAATAATCAAATCTCAAACCTCAAGCATCAATTCTCAACACTCAATCCTCAACATTCAGTCCTCTCTCTTCAATCCTAAATCCTCAACACACAATCCGCAAGCGTCAATCCTCAATACTCAATCCTCAATCCACAATCATCAATCCTCAATCTTCAATACTCAATCCTCAATCCTCAATCCTCAATCCTCAATCCTCAATCTTCAATCCTCAATACTCAATCTTCAATCCTCAATCCTCAATCCTCAATCCTCAATCCTCAATCCTCAATCGTCAGTCTTCAACCCTCAATACTCAATCTTCAATACTCAACACTCAATCCTTAATCCTCAATCCTCAGTCCTCATTTCTCAATCCTCAATCCTCAATCCTCAATCCTCAATCCTCATTTCTCAATCCTCAATCCTCAACCCTCAGTCCTCATCCTCAATTCTCAATTCTCAACCCTCAATCCTGAATTCTCAATCTTCAATCCTCAATAATCAACCTCCAATCCTAGATCCTCAATCCACAATACTCAACCATCAATCCTCAATACTCAATCTTCAATCCTCAATCCTCAATCCTCAATCCTTAATCCTCAATCGTCAATCTTCAGTCCTCAATACTCAATCTTCAATTCTCAATCTTCAATCCTCAATCCTCAATCCTCAATCCTCAGTACTCAATCCTGAATCCTCAATCTTCAATCCTCAATACTCAATCTTCAACCCTCAATCCTCAATCCTCAATCCTCAATCCTCAATCTTCAATCCTCAATCCTCAATCCTCAATCTTCAATCCTCAATACTCAATCTGCAATCCTCAATCCTCAAAACTCAGTCCTCAATCCTCATTCTTCAATCCTCAATACCCAATACTCAATCTTCAATCCTCAATCCTCAATCCCCATTTCTCAATGCTCTATCCTCAGTCCTCAGTCCTCAAACCTCAATCCTCAACCGTCAGCCCCCATCCTCAATCCTCAATCCTCGATCTTCAATCCTCAATCCTCAATCCTCAATACTCAATCTTCGATCCTCAATCCTAGGTCCTCAAACCTCAATTCTGAATCCTCAATACTGAATCCTCAATCTTCAGACCTCAGTCCTCAACAATCTGTTGTCAATCCTCAATCCTCAATAGAATATCCTCAATTCAAAGTTTTCAATACTCAATACTCAATCTGCAATCTTCAAACCTCTATCCACAAAAATCAATTCTCATCACTCAACACTCAACACTCTGTCCTCAATGTTCAATCCTCAATCCTCAATTCCCAATCTTCAATCCTCAATACTGAATCTTCAATACTCAATCCTCAATCCTCAATCTTCAATCCTCATTCCTCAATCATCAATCCTCAATCTTCAATACTCAATTCTCAATCCTCAATCGTCAGTTTTCTATCCTCAATACTCAATCTTCAATCCTCAACACTCAATCCTCAATCCTCAATCCTCAATCCTCATTCTTCAATCCTCAATACCCAATCCTCAATCTTCAATCCTCAATCCTCAATCCTCAATTCTCAATCCTCTATCTTCAATCCTCAATACTAAATCTTCAATCCTCGATCTTCAATCCTCAATCCTCAATCCTCAATACTCAATCTTCATTCCTCAATCCTTAGTCCTCAAACATCAATTCTGAATCCTCAATCCTGAATCCTCAATCTTCAGACCTCAGTCCTAATCAATCTGTTGTCAATCCTCAATCCTCAATAGAATATCCTCAATTCAAAGTTTTCAATACTCAATAGTCAATCTGCAATCTTCAAACCTCTATCCACAAACATCAAGACTCATCACTCAACACTCAACACTCAGTCCTCAATGTTCAATCCTCAATCCTCAATTCCCAATCATCAATCCTCAATACTGAATCTTCAATCGTTAATCCTCAATCCACAATCCTCAGTCCTCAGTCCTCAAACCTCAATCCTCAATCCTCAATCCCCAATCCTCAATCCTCAACTTTCAATCATCAATCCTCAATCTTCAATACTCAATCCTCAATCCTCAATCCTCAATCCTCAATACTCAACCATCAATCCTAAATTCTCAATGCTCAATAGAATATCCTGAACTCTCAGGATTCTATACTCAAACCTCAATCGTCAACCCTCAGCCCTCATTCTCAATCCTCAATCCTCAATCCTCAATATTCAATCCCCAATACTCAATCTTCAATCCTCTATCCTCAATCCTCAATCCTCAATCCTCAATCCTCAGACATAAATCCTCAATCTTCAATACTCAATCGTCAATCCTCAGTCCTCAAACCTCAATCCTCAATCCTCGTTCCTCAAGCATCAACCCTCAACCCTCAGTCCACATCCTCAATTCTCAATTCTCAATCCTCAATCCTCAATCCTCAACCTTCAATCCCGAAAAATCAATCTCCAATCCTAGATCTTCAATCCCCAATCCTCAGTCCTTAATCCTCAATCTTCAATCCTCAATCGCTAGTCCTCAATCTCCAATCCTCTATGCTCAGTCGTCAATCCTCAAGCCTCAGTCCTCACTCTACAATCCTCAATACTCAATCTTGAATCATCAATCCTCAATTCTCAATCCTCAATCCTAAATACTCAATCGTCACTCCTCAATCCCCAATCCTCAACCTTCAATCCTCAATCTTCAATCCTCAATCCTCAATCCTCAATCCTCAATCCTCAATGCTCAATCATCGATCCTCAATCTTCAATACTTAATACTCAATCCTCAATCTTCAATCCTCAATACTCAATCTTCAATCCTAAATCCTCAATCCTCAATACCCAATCCTCAATCCACAATCTTCAATCCTCAATACTCAATCTGCAATCCTCAAACCTCAATCCTCAGCCCTCAGCCCCCATCCTCCATTCTCAATACTCAATCCTCAATCCTCAATCCTCAATCCTCAATCCTCAACCCTCAATCCTCATTTCTCAATCCTCAATCCTCAACCCTCAGTCCTCATCCTCAATTCTCAATTCTCAATCCTCAATCCTGAATTCTCAATCTTCAATCCTCAATAATCAACCTCCAATCCTAGATCCTCAATCCACAATACTCAACCATCAATCCTCAATACTGAATCTTCAATCCTCAATCCTCAATCCTCAATCCTTAATCCTCAATCGTCAATCTTCAGTCCTCAATACTCAGTCTTCAATTCTCAATGTTCAATCCTCAATACTCAATCTTCAATCCTCAATCATCAATTCTCAACCCTCACTCCTCAATCCTCAATCCTAAGTCCTCAATTCTCAATCCTCAATCGTCAGTCTTCAATCCTCAATACTCAATCTTCTATCCTCAATCCTCAATCCTCAATCCTCAATCCTCATTCTTGAATCCTCAATACCCAATACTCAATCTTCAATCCTCAATTCTCAAACCTCATTTCTCAATGCTCTATCCTCAGTCCTCAGTCCTCAAACCTCAATCCTCAACCGTCAGACCCCATCCTCAATCCTCAATCTTCAATCTTAAATCCTCAACCCTCAATCCTCAATACTCATTCTTCAATCCTCAATACTCAATCCTCAATCGTCAATCCTCAATCCCCAATCCTTAATCTTCAATGCTCAATCCTCAATCCTCAATCCTCAATCCTCAATCCTCAATCTTCAATCCTCAATACTCAATCTTCAATCCTAAATCCTCAATACTCAATCCTCAATCCTCAATCCTCAATCGTGAATCCTCAATCTTCAATCCTCAATACTCAATCTGCAATCCTCAAACCTCAATCCTCAGCCCTCAGCCCTCACCCTCCATCCTCAATACTCAATCCTCAATCCTGAATCTTCAATCCTCTATATTCAATCTTCAATCCTCAATACTCAATCCTCAATCCTCAGTGATCAATACTCAATCGTCAATACTGAATCCTCAATCCTCATCCTCAATTCTCAATTCTCAACCCTCAATCCTGAATTCTCAATCTTCAATCCTCAATAATCAACCTCCAATCCTAGATCCTCAATCCACAATACTCAACCATCAATCCTCAATACTGAATCTTCAATCCTCAATCCTCAATCCTCAATCCTTAATCCTCAATCGTCAATCTTCAGTCCTCAATACTCAATCTTCAATTCTCAATCTTCAATCCTCAATCCTCAATCCTCAATCCTCAGTACTCAATCCTGAATCCTCAGTCTTCAATCCTCAATACTCAATCTTCAACCCTCAATCCTCAATCCTCAATCCTCAATCCTCAATTTTCAATCCTCAATCCTCAATCCTCAATCTTCAATCCTCAATACTCAATCTGCAATCCTCTATGCTCAGTCGTCAATCCTCAAGCCTCAGTCCTCATTCTACAATCCTCAATACTCAATCTTGAATCATCAATCCTCAATTCTCAATCCTCAATCCTAAATACTCAATCGTCACTCCTCAATCCCCAATCCTCAATCTTCAATCCCCAACCTTCAATCCTCAATCCTCAATCCTCAATCCTCAATCCTCAATGCTCAATCATCGATCCTCAATCTTCAATACTTAATACTCAATCCTCAATCTTCAATCCTCAATACTCAATCTTCAATCCTAAATCCTCAATCCTCAATACCCAATCCTCAATCCTCAATCTTCAATCCTCAATACTCAATCTGCAATCCTCAAACCTCAATCCTCAGCCCTCAGCCCCCATCCTCCATTCTCAATACTCAATCCTCAATCCTCAATCCTCAATCCTCAATCCTCAACCCTCAATCCTCATTTCTCAATCCTCAATCCTCAACCCTCAGTCCTCATCCTCAATTCTCAATTCTCAATCCTCAATCCTGAATTCTCAATCTTCAATCCTCAATAATCAACCTCCAATCCTAGATCCTCAATCCACAATACTCAACCATCAATCCTCAATACTGAATCTTCAATCCTCAATACTCAATCCTCAATCCTTAATCCTCAATCGTCAATCTTCAGTCCTCAATACTCAATCTTCAATTCTCAATCTTCAATCCTCAATCCTCAATCCTCAATCCTCAGTACTCAATCCTCAGTCCTCAAACCTCAATTCTGAATCCTCAGTCCTGAGTCCTCAATCTTCGGCCCTCTGTCCTCAACTATCAATTGTCAATCCTCAATCCTCAATAGAATATCCTCAATTCACAGCTTTCAATACTCAATACTCAAACTGCAATCTTCAAACCTCTATCCACAAACATCAATTCTCATCACTCAACCCTCAACACTCAGTCCTCAACGTTCAATCCTCAATCCTCAATCCTCAATCCTCAATCGTCAATCTTCAATCCTCAATACTCAATCTTCAATCCTCAATCCTCAATCCTCAATCCTCAATCCTCATTCTTCAATCCTCAGTACCCAAACCTCAATCTTCAATCCTCAATCCTCAATCCTCAATTCTCAATCCTCAATCGTCAGTCCTCAGTCCTCAAACCTCAATCCTCAACCCTCAGCCCTCATCGTCAATCCTCAATCCTCAACCCTCAATCCTCAACATTCAATCCTCAATACTCAATCTTCAATCCTCAATCATCAATTCTCAACCCTCAGTCCTCAATCCTCAATCCTCAGTCCTCAATTCTCAATCCTCAATCGTCAGTCTTCAATCCTCAATACTCAATCTTCTATCCTCAATCCTCAATCCTCAATCCTCAATCCTCATTCTTGAATCCTCAATACCCAATACTCAATCTTCAATCCTCAATTCTCAATCCTCATTTCTCAATGCTCTATCCTCAGTCCTCAGTCCTCAAACCTCAATCCTCAACCGTCAGCCCCCATCCTCAATCCTCAATCTTCAATCTTAAATCCTCAATCCTCAATCCTCAATACTCATTCTTCAATCCTCAATACTTAATCCTCAATCGTCAATCCTCAATCCCCAATCCTTAATCTTCAATGCTCAATCCTCAATCCTCAATCCTCAATCCTCAATCCTCAATCTTCAATCCTCAATACTCAATCTTCAATCCTAAATCCTCAATCCTCAATCCTCAATCCTCAATCCTCAATCGTGAATCCTCAATCTTCAATCCTCAATACTCAATCTGCAATCCTCAAACCTCAATCCTCAGCCCTCAGCCCTCATCCTCCATCCTCAATACTCAATCCTCAATCCTGAATCTTCAATCCTCTATATTCAATCTTCAATCCTCAATACTCAATCCTCAATCCTCAGTGATCAATACTCAATCGTCAATACTGAATCGTCAATCCTCATCCTCAATTCTCAATTCTCAACACTCAATCCTGAATTCTCAATCTTCAATCCTCAATAATCAACCTCCAATCCTAGATCCTCAATCCACAATACTCAACCATCAATCCTCAATACTGAATCTTCAATCCTCAATCCTCAATCCTCAATCCTTAATCCTCAATCGTCAATCTTCAGTCCTCAATACTCAATCTTCAATTCTCAATCTTCAATCCTCAATCCTCAATCCTCAATCCTCAGTACTCAATCCTGAATCCTCAGTCTTCAATCCTCAATACTCAATCTTCAACCCTCAATCCTCAATCCTCAATCCTGAATCCTCAATCTTCAATCCTCAATCCTCAATCCTCAATCTTCAATCCTCAATACTCAATCTGCAATCCTCAATCCTCAAACCTCCGTCCTCAATCCTCATTCTTCAATCCTCAATACCCAATACTCAATCTTCAATCCTCAATCCTCAATCCTCATTTCTCAATGCTCTATCCTCAGTCCTCAGTCCTCAAACCTCAATCCTCAACCGTCAGCCCCCATCCTCAATCCTCAATCCACGATCTTCAATCCTCAATCCTCAATCCTCAATACTCAATCTTCGATCCTCAATCCTAGGTCCTCAAAACTCAATTCTGAATCCTCAATACTGAATCCTCAATCTTCAGACCTCAGTCCTCAACAATCTGTTGTCAATCCTCAATCCTCAATAGAATATCCTCAATTCAAAGTTTTCAATACTCAATACTCAATCTGCAATCTTCAAACCTCTATCCACAAAAATCAATTCTCATCACTCAACACTCAACACTCTGTCCTCAATGTTCAATCCTCAATCCTCAATTCCCAATCTTCAATCCTCAATACTGAATCTTCAATACTCAATCCTCAATCCTCAATCTTCAATCCTCATTCCTCAATCATCAATCCGCAATCTTCAATACTCAATTCTCAATCCTCAATCGTCAGTTTTCTATCCTCAATACTCAATCTTCAATCCTCAACACTCAATCCTCAATCCTCAATCCTCAATCCTCATTCTTCAATCCTCAGTACCCAATCCTCAATCTTCAATCCTCAATCCTCAGTCCTCAATCCTCATTCTTCAATCCTCAATACCCAATACTCAATCTTCAATCCTCAATCCTCAATCCTCAATCCTCAATACTCAACCATCAATCCTAAATTCTCAATGCTCAATAGAATATCCTGAATTCTCAGGATTCTATACTCAAACCTCAATCCTCAACCCTCAGCCCTCATTCTCAATCCTCAATCCTCAATCCTCAAGATTCAATCCCCAATACTCAATCTTCAATCCTCTATCCTCAATATTCAACACTCAACCCTCAGCCATCAATCCTCAATACTCAGCCATCAATCCTCAATACTCAACCATCAATCCTCAATTCTCAATACTCAATGGAACATCCTGAATTCTTACGGTTCAATACTCAATCCAGAATATTCAATAATCAAACCTCAAACCTCAAGCATCAATTCTCAACACTCAATCCTCAACACTCAGTCCTCTATCTTCAATCCTACATACTCAACCCTCAATCCTCAAGCGTCAATCCTCAGTCCTCAATCCTCAATCCTCAATCGTCAGTCTTCAATCCTCAATACTCAATCTTCAATCCTCAATCCTCAAACCTCAATCCTCAATCCTCATTCTTCAATCCTCAATACCCAATACTCAATCTTCAATCCTCAATCCTCAATCCTCATTTCTCAATACTCTATCCCCAGTCCTCAGTCCTCAAACATAAATCCTCAACCGTCAGCCCTCATCCTCAATCCTCAATCCTCGATCTTCAATCCTCAATCCTCAATCCTCAATACTCAATCCTCAATTTTCAATTATCAATCCTCCATATTCATTACTCAATCCTCAATCCTCAATCCTCAATCCTCGTTCCTCAATCATCAACCCTCAATCTTCAATACTCAATTCGCAGTCCTCAATCGTCAGTCTTCAATCCTCAATACTCAATCTTCAATCCTCAACACTCAATCCTCAATCCTCAATACTCAATCCTCATTCTTCAATCCTCAGTACCCAATCCTCAATCTTCAATCTTCAATCCTCAATCCTCAATGCTCAAACCTCAATCCTCAACCGTCAGTCCCCGTCCTCAATCCTCAACCCTCAATCCTCAGTCCTCAATCTTCAATCATCAATAATCAATCTTCAGTCCTCAATAATCAATCCTCAATCCTCAATCCTCAATCCTCAATATTCAACACTCAACCCTCAGCCATCAATCCTCAATACTCAGCCATCAATCCTCAATACTCAACCATCAATCCTCAATTCTCAATACTCAATAGAACATCCTGAATTCTTACGGTTCAATACTCAATCCAGAATATTCAATAATCAAACCTCAAACCTCAAGCATCAATTCTCAACACTCAATCCTCAACACTCAGTCCTCTCTCTTCAATCCTACATCCTCAACCCTCAATCCTCAAGAGTCAATACTTAATACTCAATCCTCAATCTTCAATCCTCAATACTCAATCTTCAATCCTAAATCCTCAATCCTCAATCCCCAATCCTCAATCCTCAATCTTCAATCCTCAATACTCAATCCTCAATCCCCAATCCTCAATCCTAAATTTTCAATCATCAATACTAAATCGTCAATCCTCAATCCTCGATCCTCAATTCTCAATCCTCAATCCTCAATCGTCAGTCTTCTGTCCTCAATACTCAATCTTCAGTCATCAATCGTCAATCCTCAATCCTCAATCTTCAATACTCAATCCTCAATCCTCAATCCTCAATCCTCAATATTCAACACTCAACCCTCAACCATCAATCCTCAGTACTCAACCACCAATCCTCAATTCTCAATACTCAATAGAACATCCTGAATTCTGATGGTTCAATACTCAATCCAGAATATTCAATATTCAAATCCCAAACCTCAAGCATCAATTCTCAACACTCAATCCTCAACATTCAGTCCTCTCTCTTCAATCCTACATCCGCAACACTCAATCCTCAAGCGTCAATCCTCAATACTCAATCCTCAATCCTCAATCATCAATCCTCAATCTTCAATACTCAATCCTCAATCCTCAATCCTCAATCCTCAATACTCAACCATCAATCCTAAATTCTCAATGCTCAATAGAATATCTTGAATTCTCAGGATTCTATACTCAAACCTCCATCCTCAACCCTCAGCCCTCATTCTCAATCCTCAATCCTCAATCCTCAATATTCAATCCCCAATACTCAATCTTCAATCCTCTATCCTCAATCCTCAATCCTCAATCCTCAACCCTCAGTCATAAATCCTCAATCTTCAAAGCTCAAAGGTCAATCCTCAGTCCTCAATCCTCAATCCTCAATCCTCGTTCCTCAAGCCTCAATCCTCAACCGTCAGTCCTCGTCCTCAATTCTCAACCCTCAATCCTACTTCTTCAAACCTCAATACCCAATTCTCAATCTTCAATCCTCAATCCTATATCCTCAATTCTCAATCCTCAATCCTCAGTCCTCAGTCCTCAAACCTCATCCCTCAACCCTCAGCCCACATCCTCAATCCCCAATCCTCAATATTCAATCCCCAATACTCAATCTTCAATCCTCAATCCTCAATCCTCAATCCTCAGCACTCAGTCCTCAAACCTCAATGCTCAATCCTCAATCCCCAATCCTCAATCCTCAATCCTCAATCACCAATCCTCAATCTTCAATACTCATTCCTCAATCCTCAATCCCCATTCCTCAATCTTCAATCATCAATCCTCAATCTTCAACACTCAATCGTCAATCCTCAATCCTCAATACTAACCATCAATCCTCAATTCTCGATACTCAATAGAATATCCTGATTTCTCAGGATTCAATACTGAAACCTCAATCCTCAACCCTCAACCCTCATCCACCATCCTCAATCGCCAATCCTCAATCCTGAATCTTCAATCCTCAACATTCAATCTTCTATCCTCAATCCTCAAACCTCAATCCTCAATCCTCAATCCTCAGTGATCAATACTCAATCTTCAATAATCAATCTTCAGTACTCAATCATCAATCCTCAATCCTCAATCCTCAATCCTCAATATTCAACACTCAAACCTCAACCATCAATCCTCAATACTCAACCATCAATCATCAATTCTCAATACTCAATAGAACATCCTGAATTCTTATGGTTCAGTACTCAATCCAGAATATTCAATAATCAAATCACAAACCTCAAGCATCAATTCTCAACACTCAATCCTCAACTCTCAGTCCTCTCTCTTCAATCCTACATCCTCAACCCTCAATCCTCAAGCGTCAATCCTCAGTCCTCAATCCTCAATCCTCAATCGCCAGTCTTCAATCCTCAATACTCAATCCTCAATCCTCAATCCTCAAACCCCAATCCTCAATCCTCATTCTTCAATCCTCAATACCCAATACTCAATCTTCAATCCTCAATCCCCAATCCTCATTTCTCAATGCTCTATCCTCAGTCCTCAGTCCTCAAACCTCAATCCTCAACCGTCAGCCCCCATCCTCAATCCTCAATCCTCGACCTTCAATCCTCAATCCTCAATCCTCAATGCTCAATCTTCAATCCTCAATCCTTAGTCCTCAAACCTCAATTCTGAATCCTCAATCCTGAATCCTCAACCTTCAGACCTCAGTCCTAATCAATCTGTTGTCAATCCTCAATCCTCAATAGAATATCCTCAATTCAAAGCTTTCAATACTCAATACTCAATCTGCAATCTTCAAACCTCTATCCACAAACATCAATTCTCATCACTCAACACTCAACACTCAGTCCTCAATATTCAATCCTCAATCCTCAATTCCCAATCTTCAATCCTCAATACTGAATCTTCAATCCTCAATCCTCAATCCACAATCCTCAGTCCTCAGTCCTCAAACCTCAATCCTCAATCCTCAATCCTCAGTCCTCAATCCTGAATCCTCAATCTTCAATCCTCAATACTCAATCTGCAATCCTCAAACCTCAATCCTCAGCCCTCAGCCCTCATTCTCCATCCTCAATACTCAATCCTCAATCCTGAATCTTCAATCCTCTATATTCAATCTTCAATACTCAATACTCAATCCTCAAACCTCAGTGATCAACACTCAATCGTCAATACTGAATCATCAAACCTCAATCCTCAATCCTCAATCCTCAACCCTCATTCCTCATTTCTCAATCCTCAATCCTCAACCCTCAGTCCTCATCCTTAATTCTCAATTCTCAATCCTCAATCCTGAATTCTCAATCTTCAATCCTCAGTAATCAACATCCAATCCTAGATCCTCAATCCACAATACTCAACCATCAATCCTCAATACTGGATCTTCAATCCTCAATCCTCAATCATGAATCCTTAATCCTCAATCGTCAATCTTCAGTCCTCAATACTCAATCTTCCATTCTCAATCTTCAATCCTCAATCCTCAATCCTCAATCCTCAGTACTCAATCCTCAGTCCTCAAACCTCAATTCTGAATCCTCAATCCTGAGTCCTCTATCTTCGGCCCTCAGTCCTCAACTATCAATTGTCAATCCTCAATCCTCAATAGAATATCCTCAATTCACAGCTTTCAATACTCAATACTCAAACTGCAATCTTGAAACCTCTATCCACAAACATCAATTCTCATCACTCAACCCTCAACACTCAGTCCTCAACGTTCAGTCCTCAATCCTCAATCCTCAATCCTCAATCGTCAATCTTCAATCCTCAATACTCAATCTTCAATCCTCAATCCTCAATCCTCAATCCTCAATCCTCATTCTTCAATCCTCAGTACCCAAACCTCAATCTTCAATCCTCAATCCTCAATCCTCAATTCTCAATCCTCAATCGTCAGTCCTCAGTCCTCAAACCTCAATCCTCAACCTTCAGCCCTCATCGTCAATCCTCAATACTCAATCCTCAATCCTCAACCTTCAATCCTCAATACTCAATCTTCAATCCTCAATCATCAATTCTCAACACTCAATCCTCAATCCTCAATCCTCAGTCCTCAATTCTCAATCCTCAATCGTCAGTCTTCAATCCTCAATACTCAATCTTCTATCCTCAATCCTCAATCCACAATCCTCAATCCTCATTCTTGAATCCTCAATACCCAATACTCAATCTTCAATCCTCAATTCTCAATCCCCATTTCTCAATGCTCTATCCTCAGTCCTCAGTCCTCAAACCTCAATCCTCAACCGTCAGCCCCCATCCTCAATCCTCAATCCTCAATCTTAAATCCTCAAACCTCAATCCTCAATACTCAACATTCAATCCTCAATACTCAATCCTCAATCGTCAATCCTCAATCCCCAATCTTCAATCCTCAACACTGAATCCTCAACCCTCAATCCTCAATCCTCATTCTTCAATCATCAATACCCAATCCTCAATCTTCAATCCTCAATCCTCAATCCTCAATTCTCAATCCTCTACATTCAATCCTCAATACTAAATCTTTAATCCTCGATCCTCAATCCTCAATCCTCAATCCACAATCCTCAGTCCTCAGTCCTCAAACCTCAATACTCAATCCTCAATCCCCAATCCTCAAACCACAATTTTCAATCTTCAATACTAAATCGTCAATCCTCAATCCTCGATCCGCAATCCTCAATTCTCAATCCTCAATCGTCAGTCTTCTATCCTCAATACTCAATCTTCAATCCTCAATCCTCAATCATCAATCCTCAATCTTCAATACTCAATCCTCAATCCTCAATCCTCAATCCTCAATATTCAATACTCAACCCTCAACCATCAATCCTCAATACTCAACCACCAATCCTCAATTCTCAATACTCAATAGAACATCCTGAATTCTGATGGTTCAATACTCAATCCAGGATATTCAATAATCAAATCCCAAACCTCAAGCATCAATTCTCAGCACTAAATCCTCAACATTCAGTCCTCTCTCTTCAATCCTACATCCTCAACACTCAATCCTCGAGCGTCATTCCTCAATACTCAATCCTGAAACCTCAATCATCAATCCTCAATCTTCAATACTCAATCCTCAATCCTCAATCCTCAATCCTCAATACTCAACCATCAATCCTATATTCTCAATGCTCAATAGAATATCCTGAATTCTCAGGATTCTATACTCAAACCTCAATCCTCAACCCTCAGCCCTCATTCTCAATCCTCAATCCTCAATCCTCAATATTCAGTCCCCAATACTCAATCTTCAATCCTCTATCCTCAATCCTCAATCCTCAATCCTCAATCCTCAGTCATGAATCCTCAATCTTCAATACTCAATCGTCAATCCTCAGTCCTCAATCCTCAATCCTCAATCCTCGTTCCTCAAGCCTCAATCCTCAACCCTCAGTCCACATCCTCAATTCTCAATTCTCAATCCTCAATCCTCAATCCTCAACCTTCAATCCCCAAAAATCAATCTCCAATCCTAGATCTTCAATCCCCAATCCTCAGTCCTTGATCCTCAATCTTCAATCCTCAATCGCCAGTCCTCAATCTTCAATCCTCTATGCTCAATCGTCAATCCTCAAGCATCAGTCCTCAATCCTCAATCCTCAATCCTCAAACCTCAATCCTCAACCGTCAGTCCTCGTCCTCAATCCTCAACCCTCAATCCTCATTCTTCAATCCTCAATACCCAATTCTCAATCTTCAATCCTCAATCCTAAATCCTCAGTACCCAAACCTCAATCTTCAATCCTCAATCCTCAATCCTCAATTCTCAATCCTCAATCGTCAGTCCACAGTCCTCAAACCTCAATCCTCAACCCTCAGCCCTCACCGTCAATCCTCAATCCTCAATCCTCAATCCTCAACCTTCAATCCTCAATACTCAATCTTCAATCCTCAATAATCAACCTCCAATCCTAGATCCTCAATCCACAATACTCAACCATCAATCCTCAATACTGAATCATCAATCCTCAATCCTCAATCCTCAATCCGTAATCCTCAATCGTCAATCTTCAGTCCTCAATACTCAATCTTCAATTCTCAATCTTCAATACTCAATCCTCAATCCTCAATCCTCAGTACTCAATCCTCAGTCCTCAAACCTCAATCCTGAATCCTCAATCCTGAGTCCTCAATCTTCGGCCCTCAGTCCTCAACTATCCACTGTCAATCCTCAATCCTCAATAGAATATCCTCAATTCACAGCTTTCAATACTCAATACTCAAACTGCAATCTTCAAACCTCTATCCACAAACACCAATTCTCATCACTCAACCCTCAACACTCAGTCCTCAACGTTCAATCCTCAATCCTCAATCCTCAATCCTCAATCGTCAATCTTCAATCCTCAATCCTCAATCTTCAATCCTCAATCCTCAATCCTCAATCCTCAATCCTCATTCTTCAATCCTCAGTACCCAAACCTCAATCTTCAATCCTCAATCCTCAATCCTCAATTCTCAATCCTCAATCGTCAGTCCACAGTCCTCAAACCTCAATCCTCAACCCTCAGCCCTCACCGTCAATCCTCAATCCTCAATCCTCAATCCTCAATCCTCAACCTTCAATCCTCAATACTCAATCTTCAATCCTCAATCATCAATCCTCAATTCTCAATCCTCTATCTTCAATCCTCAATACTAAATCTTCAATCCTCAATCCTCGATACTCAATCCTCAATTCTCAATCCTCAATCGTCAGTCTTCTATCCTCAATACTCAATCTTCAATCCTCAGCACTCAATCCTCAATCCTCAATCCTCAATCCTCATTCTTCAATCCTCAATACCCAATCCTCAATACCCAATCCTCAATCTTCAATCCTCAATCCTCAATCCTCAATTCTCAATCCTCTATCTTCAATCCTCAATACTAAATCTTCAATCCTCGATCTTCAATCCTCAATCCTCAATCCACAATCCTCAGTCCTCAGTCCTCAAACCTCAATACTCAATCCTCAATCCCCAATCCTCAATCCTCAATTTTCAATCATCAATACTAAATCGTCAATCCTCAATCCTCGATCCTCAATCCTCAATCCTCAATCCTCAATCGTCAGTCTTCTATCCTCAATACTCAATCTTCAATCCTCAATCCTCAATCCTCAATCCTCAATCTTCAATACTCAATCCTCAATCCTCAATCCTCAATCCTCAATATTCAACACTCAACCCTCAACCATCAATCCTCAATACTCAACCACCAATCCTCAATTCTCAATACTCAACAGAACATCCTGAATTCTGATGGTTCAATACTCAATCCAGAATATTCAATATTCAAATCCCAAACCTCAAGCATCAATTCTCAACACTCAATCCTTAACATTCAGTCCTCTCTCTTCAATCCTACATCCTCAACACTCAATCCTCAATCCTCAATCCTTAATCCTCAATCGTCAACCTTCAGTCCTCAATACTCAATCTTCAATTCTCAATCTTCAATCCTCAATCCTCAATCCTCAATCCTCAGTACTCAATCCTCAGTCCTCAAACCTCAATTCTGAATACTCAATCTTCAACCCTCAATTCTCAATCCTCAATCCTCAATCCTCAATCTTCAATCCTCCATCCCCAATCCTCAATCTTCAATCCTCAATACTCAATCCTCAATCCTCAATCCTCATTTCTCAATGCTCTATCCTCAGTCCTCAGTCCTCAAACATCAATCCTCAACCGTCAGCCCCCATCCTCAATCCTCAATCCTCGATCTTCAATCCTCAATCCTCAATCCTCAATACTCAATCTTCGATCCTCAATCCTTAGTCCTCAAACCTCAATTCTGAATCCTCAATACTGAATCATCAATCTTCAGACCTCAGTCCTCAACATTCTGTTGTCAATCCACAATCCTCAATAGAATATCCTCAATTAAAAGTTTTCAATACTCAATACTCAATCTGCAATCTTCAAACCTCTATCCACAAAAATCAATTCTCATCACTCAACACTCAACACTCAGTCCTCAATGTTCAATCCTCAATCCTCAATTCCCAATCTTCAATCCTCAATACTGAATCTTCAATACTCATTCCTCAATCCTCAATCCTCAATCCTCATTCCTCAATCATCAATCCTCAATCTTCAATACTCAATTCTCAATCCTCAATCGTCAGTTTTCTATCCTCAATACTCAATCTTCAATCCTCAACACTCAATCCTCAATCCTCAATCCTCAATCCTCATTCTTCAATCCTCAGTACCCAATCCTCAATCTTCAATCCTCAATCCTCAATCCTCAATTCTCAATCCTCAATCCTCATTCCTCAATCATCAATCCTCAATCTTCAATACTCAATTCTCAATCCTCAATCGTCAGTCTTCTATCCTCAATACTCAATCTTCAATCCTCAACACTCAATCCTCAATCCTCAATCCTCAATCCTCATTCGTCAATCCTCAGTACCCAATCCTCAATCTTCAATCCTCAATCCTCAATCCTCAATCCTCAATATTCAACACTCAACCCTCAACCGTCAATCCTCAATACTCAACCACCAATCCTCAATTCTCAATACTCAATAGAACATCCTGAATTCTGATGGTTCAATACTCAATCCAGAATATTCAATAATCAAATCCCAAACCTCAAGCATCAATTCTCAACACTCAATCCTGAACATTCAGTCCTCTCTCTTCAATCATACATCCTCAACACTCAATCCTCAAGCGTCAATCCTAAATACTCAATTCTCAATCCTCAATCATCAATCCTCAATCTTCAATACTCAATCCTCAATCCTCAATCCTCAATCCTCAACCCTCAATCCTCATTTCTCAATCCTCAATCCTCAACCATCAGTCCTCATCCTCAATTCTCAATTCTCAATCCTCAATCCTGAATTCTCAATCTTCAATCCTCAATAATCAACATCCAATCCTAGATCCTCAATCCACAATACTCAACCATCAATCCTCAATACTGAATCTTCAATCCTCAATCCTCAATCCTCAATCCTTAATCCTCAATCGTCAATCTTCAGTCCTCAATACTCAATCTTCAATTCTCAATCTTCAATCCTCAATCCTCAATCCTCAATCCACAGTACACAATGCTGAGTCCTCAAACCTCAATTCTGTATACTCAATCTTCAACCCTCAATTCTCAATCCTCAATCCTCAATCCTCATTTCTCAATGCTCTATCCTCAGTCCTCAGTCCTCAAACATCAATCCTCAACCGTCAGCCCCCATCCTCAATCCTCAATCCTCGATCTTCAATCCTCAATCCTCAATCCTCAATACTCAATCTTCAATCCTCAATCCTTAGTCCTCAAACCTCAATACTGAATCCTCAATACTGAATCCTCAATCTTCAGACCGCAGTCCTCAACAATCTGTTGTCAATCCACAATCCTCAATAGAATATCCTCAATTCAAAGTTTTCAATACTCAATACTCAATCTGCAATCTTCAAACCTCTATCCACAAAAATCAATTCTCATCACTCAGCACTCAACACTCAGTCCTCAATGTTCAATCCTCAATCCTCAATTCCCAATCTTCAATCCTCAACACTGAATCTTCGATACTCAATCCTCAATCCTCAATCGTCAGTTTTCTATCCTCAATACTCAATCTTCAGTCCTCAACACTCAATCCTCAATCCTCAATCCTCAATCCTCATTCTTCAATCCTCAGTACCCAATCCTCAATCTTCAATCCTCAATCCTCAATCCTCAATCCTCAATCCTCATTCCTCAATCATCAATCCTCTATCTTCAATACTCAATTCTCAATCCTCAATCGTCAGTCTTCTATCCTCAATACTCAATCTTCAATCCTCAACACTCAATCCTCAATCCTCAATCCTCAATCCTCATTCGTCAATCCTCAGTATCCAATCCTCAATCTTCAATCCTCAATCCTCAATCCTCAATTCTCAATCCTCTATCTTCAATCCTCAATACTAAATCTTCAATCCTCAATCCTCGATACTCAATCCTCAATTCTCAATCCTCAATCGTCAGTCTTCTATCCTCAATACTCAATCTTCAATCCTCAATCCTCAATCCTCAATCCTCAATCTTCAATACTCAATCCTCAATCCTCAATCCTCAATCCTCAATATTCAACACTCAACCCTCAACCGTCAATCCTCAATACTCAACCCCCAATCCTCAATTCTCAATACTCAATAGAACATCCTGAATTCTGATGGTTCAATACTCAATCCAGAATATTCAATAATCAAATCCCAAACCTCAAGCATCAATTCTCAACACTCAATCCTCAACATTCAGTCCTCTCTCTTCAATCCTACATCCTCAACACTCAATCCTCAAGCGTCAATCCTCAATACTCAATCCTCAATTCTCAATCATCAATCCTCAATCTTCAATACTCAATCCTCAATCCTCAATCCTCAATCCTCAATACTCAACCATCAATCCTAAATTCTCAATGCTCAATAGAATATCCTGAATTCTCAGGATCCTATACTCAAACCTCAATCCTCAACCCTCAGCCCTCATTCTCAATCCTCAATCCTCAATCCTCAATATTCAATCCCCAATACTCAATCTTCAATCCTCTATCCTCAATCCTCAATCCTCAATCCTCAATCCTCAGTCATAAATCCTCAACCTTGAATACTCAATCGTCAATCCTCAGTCCTCAATCCTCAATCCTCAATCCTCGTTCCTCAAGCCTCAATCCTCAACCCTCAGTCCACATCCTCAATTCTCAATTCTCAATCCTCAATCCTCAATCCCCAATCCTCAACCTTCAATCCCCAAAAATCAATCACCAATCCTAGATCTTCAATGCCCAATCCTCAGTCCTTAATCCTCAATCTTCAATCCTCAATCGCCAGTCCTCAATCTTCAATCCTCTATGCTCAATCGTCAATCCTCAAGCCTCAGTCCTCAATCCTCAATCCTCAATCCTCAAACCTCAATCCTCAACCGTCAGTCCTCGTCCTCAATCCTCAACCCTCAATCCTCATTCTTCAAACCTCAATACCCAATTCTCAATCTTCAATCCTCAATCCTAAATCCTCAATTCTCAATCCTCAATCCTCAGTCCTCAGTCCTCAAACCTCAATGCTCGACCCTCAGCCCTCATCCTCAATCCTCAATCCTCCATCCTCAATCCTCAGCCCTCTGTCCTCAAACCTCAATGCTCAATCCTCAATCCCCAATCCTCAATCCTCAATCCTCAATCATCAATCCTCAATCTTCAATACTCATTCCTCAATCCTCAATCCCCAATCCTCAATCTTCAATCATCAATCCTTAATCTTCAACACTCAATCCTCAATCCTCAATCCTCAATTCTCGATACTCAATAGAATATCCTGAATTCTCAGGATTCTATACTCAAACCTCAATCCTCAACCCTCAGCCCTCATTCTCAATCCTCAATCCTCAATATTCAATCCCCAATACTCAATCTTCAATCCTCAATCCTCAATCCTCAATCCTCAGCACTCAGTCCTCAAACCTCAATGCTCAATCCTCAATCCCCAATCCTCAATCCTCAATCCTCAATCACCAATCCCCAATCTTCAATACCCATTCCTCAATCATCAATCCCCAATCCTCAATCTTCAATCATCAATCCTCAATCTTCAACACTCAATCCTCAATCCTCAATCCTCAATACAAACCATCAATCCTCAATTCTCGATACTCAATAGGATATCCTGAATTCTCAGGATTCAATACTGATACCTCAATCCTCAACCCTCAGCCCTCATCCTCCATCCTCAATCGCCAATCCTCAATCCTGAATCTTCAATCCTCAACATTCAATCATCTATCCTCAATCCTCAAACCTCAATCCTCAATCCTCAACCCTCGGTGATCAATACTCAATCTTCAATACTCAATCCTCAATCGTCAGTTTTCTATCCTCAATACTCAATCTTCAATCCTCAACACTCAATCCTCAACACTCAATCCTCAATCCTCATTCTTCAATCCTCAGTACCCAATCCTCAATCTTCAATCCTCAATCCTCAATCCTCAATACTCAATCCTCAATCCTCAATCCTCAATCTTCAATCCTCAATCCTCAATCCTCAATCTTCAATCCTCAATCCTCAATCCTCAATCTTCAATCCTCAATACTCAATCCTCAATCCTCAATCCTGATTTCTCAATGCTCTATCCTCAGTCCTCAGTCCTCAAACATCAATCCTCAACCGTCAGCCCCCATCCTCAATCCTCAATCCTCGATCTTCAATCCTCAATCCTCAATCCTCAATACTCAATCTTCGATCCACAATCCTTAGTCCTCAAACCTCAATTCTGAATCCTCAATACTGAATCCTCAATCTTCAGACCTCAGTCCTCACCAATCTGTTGTCAATCCTCAATCCTCAATAGAATATCCTCAATTCAAAGTTTTCAATACTCAATACTCAATCTGCAATCTTCAAACCTCTATCAACAAAAATCAATTCTCATCACTCAACACTCAACACTCAGTCCTCAATGATCTATCCTCAATCCTCAATTCCCAATCTTCAATCCTCAATACTGAATCTTCAATACTCAATCCTCAATCCTCAATCCTCAATCCTCATTCCTCAATCATCAATACTCAATCTTCAATACTCAATTCTCAATCCTCAATCGTCAGTTTTCTATCCTCAATACTCAATCTTCAATCCTCAACACTCAATCCTCAATCCTCAATCCTCAATCCTCATTCTTCAATCCTCAGTACACAATCCTCAATCTTCAACCCTCAATCCTCAATCCTCAATCCTCAATCCTCATTCCTCAATCATCAATCCTCAATCTTCAATACTCAATTCTCAATCCTCAATCGTCAGTCTTCTATCCTCAATACTCAATCTTCAATCCTCAACACTCAATCCTCAATCCTCAATCCTCAATCCTCATTCGTCAATCCTCAGTACCCAATCCTCAATCTTCAATCCTCAATCCTCAATCCTCAATCCTCAATTCTCAATCCTCTATCTTCAATCCTCAATACTAAATCTTCAATCCTCAATCCTCGATACTCAATCCTCAATTCTCAATCCTCAATCCTCAATCCTCAATCCTCAATCGTCAATCTTCAATCCGCAATACTCAATCTTCAATCCTCAATCCTCAATCCTCAATCCTCAATCCTCATTCTTCAATCCTCAGTACCCAAACCTCAATCTTCAATCCACAATCCTCAATCCTCAATTCTCAATCCTCAATCGTCTGTCCACAGTCCTCAAACCTCAATCCTCAACCCTCAGCCCTCATCGTCAATCCTCAATCCTCAATCCTCAATCCTCAATCCTCAACCTTCAATCCTCAATACTCAATCTTCAATCCTCAATCATCAATCCTCAATTCTCAATCCTCTATCTTCAATCCTCAATACCAAATCTTCAATCCTCAATCCTCGATACTCAATCCTCAATTCTCAATCCTCAATCGTCAGTCTTCTATCCTCAATACTCAATCTTCAATCCTCAGCACTCAATCCTCAATCCTCAATCCTCAATCCTCATTCTTCAATCCGCAATACCCAATCCTCAATCTTCAATCCTCAATCCTCAATCCTCAATTCTCAATCCTCTATCTTCAATCCTCAATACTAAATCTTCAAGCCTCGATCTTCAGTCCTCAATCCTCAATCCGCAATCCTCAGTCCTCAGTCCTCAAACCTCAATACTCAATCCTCAATCCCCAATCCTCAATCCTCAATTTTCAATCATCAATACTAAATCGTCAATCCTCAATCCTCGATCCTCAATCCTCAATCCTCAATCCTCAATCGTCAGTCTTATATCCTCAATACTCAATCTTCAATCCTCAATCCTCAATCCTCAATCCTCAATCTTCAATACTCAATCCTCAATCCTCAATCTTCAATCCTCAATATTCAACACTCAACCCTCAACCATCAATCCTCAATACTCAACCACCAATCCTCAGTTCTCAATACTCAATAGAACATCCTGAATTCTGATGGTTCAATACTCAATCCAGAATATTCAATATTCAAATCCCAAACCTCAAGCATCAATTCTCAACACTCAATCCTCAACATTCAGTCCTCTCTCTTCAATCCTACATCCTCAACACTCAATCCTCAAGCGTCAATCCTCAATACTCAATACTCAATCCTCAATCATCAATCCTCAATCTTCAATACTCAATCCTCAATCCTCAATCCTCAATCCACAATACTCAACCATCAATCCTAAATTCTCAATGCTCAATAGAATATCCTGAATTCTCAGGATTCTATACTCAAACCTCCATCCTCAACCCTCAGCCCTCATTCTCAATCCTCAATCCTCAATCCTCAATATTCAATCCCCAATACTCAATCTTCAATCCTCTATCCTCAATCCTCAATCGTCAATCCTCAACCCTCAGTCACAAATCCTCAATCTTCAATACTCAATCGTCAATCCTCAGTCCTCAATCCTCAATCCTCAATCCTCGTTCCTCAAGCCTCAATCCTCAACTCTCAGTCCACATCCTCAATTCTCAATTCTCAATCCTCAATCCTCAATCCTCAACCTTCAATCCCCAAAAATCAATCTCCAATCCTAGATCTTCAATCCCCAATCCTCAGTCCTTAATCCTCAATCTTCAATCCTCAATCGCCAGTCCTCAATCTTCAATCCTCTATGCTCAATCGTCAATCCTCTAGCCTCAGTCCTCAATCCTCAATCCTCAATCCTCAAACCTCAATCCTCAACCGTCAGTCCTCGTCCTCAATCCTCAACCCTCAATCCTCATTCTTCAATCCTCAATACCCAATTCTCAATCTTCAATCCTCAATCCTAAATCCTCAATTCTCAATCCTCAATCCTCAGTCCTCAGTCCTCAAACCTCAATCCTCAACCCTCAGCCCTAATCCTGAATACTCAATCCTCAATCCTCAATCCTCAGCCCTCTGTCCTCAAACCTCAATGCTCAATCCTCAATCCCCAATCCTCAATCCTCAATCCTCAATCATCAATCATCAATCTTCAATACTCATCCCTCAATCCTCAATCCCCAATCCCCAATCTTCAATCATCAATCCTCAATCTTCAACAGTCAATCCTCAATCCTCAATCCTCAATACTAACCATCAATCCTCATTTCTCGATACTCAATAGAATATCCTGAATTCTCAGGATTCTATACTCAAACCTCAATCCTCAACACTCAGCCCTCATTCTCAATCCTCAATCCTCAATCTTCAATATTCAATCCCCAATACTCAGTCTTCAATCCTCAATCCTCAATCCTCAATCCTCAGCACTCAGTCCTCAAACCTCAATGCTCAATCCTCAATCCCCAATCCTCAATCCTCAATCCTCAATCACCAATCCTCAATCTTCAATACTCATTCCTCAATCCTGAATCCCCAATCCTCAATCGTCAATCATCAATCCTCAATCTTCAACACTCAATCCTCAATCCTGAATCTTCAATACTAACCATCAATCCTCAATTCTCGATACTCAATAGAATATCCTGAATTCTCAGGATTCAATACTGAAACCTCAACCCTCAAGCCTCAGCCCTCATCCTCCATCCTCAATCGCCAATCCTCAATCCTGAATCTTCAATCCTCAACATTCAATCTTCTATCCTCAATCCTCAAACCTCAATCCTCAATCCTCAATCCTCAGTGATCAATACTCAATCTTCAATACTCAATCCTCAATCCTCAATCCTCAATCCTCAATCCTCAATCCTCAATGCCCAATCCTTATTTCTCAACCCTCAATCCTCAACCCTTAGTCCTCATCCTCAATTCTCAATTCTCAATCCTCAATCCTCAATTCTCAATCTTCATCCTCAATAATCAATCTCCAATCCTAGATACTCAAACCTCAATCCTCAATCCCCAATCTTCAATCCTCAATATTCAATCTCCTATCCTAGATCCTCAATCCTCAATCCTCAATCCTCAATCCTCAATCCTCATTCTTCAAACCTCAATACCCAATTCTCTATCTTCATCCTCAATAATCAATCTCCAATCCTAGATCCTCAATCCTCAATCCTCAATCCCCAATCTTCAATCCTCAATAATCAATCTCCAATCCTAGATCCTCAATCCTCAATCGTCAATCCTCAATCCTCAATCCTCATTCTTCAAACCTCAATACCCAATCCTCAATCTTCAATCCTTAATGCTCAGTCCTCAATCCTCAAGCCTCAGTCCTCAATCCTCAATCCTCTATCCTCAAACCTCAATCCTCAAACGTCAGACCTCTTCCTCAATCCTCAACCCTCAATCCTCAGTTCTCAATACTCAATAGAACATCCTGAATTCTTATGGTTCAGTACTCAATCCAGAATATTCAATAATCAAATCACAAACCTCAAGCATCAATTCTCAACACTCAATCCTCAACACTCAGTCCTCTCTCTTCAATCCTACATCCTCAACCCTCAATCCTCAAGCGTCAATCCTCAGTCGTCAATCCTCAATCCTCAATCGTCAGTCTTCAATCCTCAATACTCAATCTTCAATCCTCAACCCTCAAACCTCAATCCTCAATCCTCATTCTTCAATCCTCAATACCCAATACTCAATCTTCAATCCTCAATCCCCAATCCTCATTTCTCAATGCTCTATCCTCAGTCCTCAGTCCTCAGTCCTCAAACCTCAATCCTCAACCGTCAGCCCCCATCCTCAATCCTCAACCCTCGACCTTCAATCCTCAATCCTCAATCCACAATACTCAATCTTCAATCCTCAATCCTTAGTCCTCAAACCTCAATTCTGAATCCTCAATCCTGAATCCTCAATCTTCAGACCTCAGTCCTAATCAATCTGTTGTCAATCCTCAATCCTCAATAGAATATCCTCAATTCAAAGCTTTCAATACTCAATACTCAATCTGCAATCTTCAAACCTCTATCCACAAACATCAATTCTCATCACTCAACACTCAACACTCAGTCCTCAATATTCAATCCTCAATCCTCAATTCCCAATCTTCAATCCTCAATACTGAATCTTCAATCCTCAATCCTCAATCCACAATCCTCAGTCCTCAGTCCTCAAACCTCAATCCTCAATCCTCAATCCTCAATCCTCAATCCTGAATCCTCAATCTTCAATCCTCAATACTCAATCTGCAATCCTCAAACCTCAATCTTCAATCCTCAATACTCAATCCTCAATCCTCAATCCTCATTTCTCAATTCTCTATCCTCAGTCCTCAGTCCTCAAACATCAATCCTCAACCGTCAGCCCCCATCCTCAATCCTCAATCCTCGATCTTGAATCCTCAATCCTCAATCCTCAATACTCAATCTTCGATCCTCAATCCTTAGTCCTCAAACCTCAATTCTGAATCCTCAATACTGAATCCTCAATCTTCAGACCTCAGTCCTCAACAATCTGTTGTCAATCCTCAATCCTCAATAGAATATCCTCAATTCAAAGTTTTCAATACTCAATACTCAATCTGCAATCTTCAAACCTCTATCCACAAAAATCAATTCTCATCACTCAACACTCAACACTCAGTCCTCAATGTTCAATCCTCAATCCTCAATTCCCAATCTTCAATCCTCAATACTGAATCTTCAATACTCAATCCTCAATCCTCAATCCTCAATCCTCATTCCTCATTCCTCAATCATCAATCCTCAATCTTCAATACTCAATTCTCAATCCTCAATCGTCAGTTTTCTATCCTCAATACTCAATCTTCAATCCTCAACACTCAATCCTCAATCCTCAATCCTCAATCCTCATTCTTCAATACTCAGTACCCAATCCTCAATCTTCAACCCTCAATCCTCAATCCTCAATCCTCAATCCTCATTCCTCAATCATCAATCCTCAATCTTCAATACTCAATTCTCAATCCCCAATCGTCTGTCTTCTATCCTCAATACTCAATCTTCAATCCTCAACAATCAATCCTCAATCCTCAATCCTCAATCCTCATTCGTCAATCCTCAGTACCCAATCCTCAATCTTCAATCCTCAATCCTCAATCCTCAATTCTCAATCCTCCATCTTCAATCCTCAATACTAAATCTTCAATCCTCAATCCTCGATACTCAATCCTCAATTCTCAATTCTCAATCCTCAATCCTCAATCCTCAACCTTCAATCCCCAAAAATCAATCTCCAATCCTAGATCTTCAATCCCCAATCCTCAGTCCTTGATCCTCAATCTTCAATCCTCAATCGCCAGTCCTCAATCTTCAATCCTCTATGCTCAATCGTCAATCCTCAAGCCTCAGTCCTCAATCCTCAATCCTCAATCCTCAATCCTCAAACCTCAATCCTCAACCGTCAGTCCTCGTCCTCAATCCTCAACCCTCAATCCTCATTCTTCAATCCTCAATACCCAATTCTCAATCTTCAATCCTCAATCCTAAATCCTCAGTACCCAAACCTCAATCTTCAATCCTCAATCCTCAATCCTCAATTCTCAATCCTCAATCGTCAGTCCACAGTCCTCAAACCTCAATCCTCAACCCTCAGCCCTCACCGTCATTCCTCAATCCTCAATCCTCAATCCTCAACCTTCAATCCTCAATACTCAATCTTCAATCCTCAATAATCAACCTCCAATCCTAGATCCTCAATCCACAATACTCAACCATCAATCCTCAATACTGAATCATCAATCCTCAATCCTCAATCCTCAATCCGTAATCCTCAGTCGTCAATCTTCAGTCCTCAATACTCAATCTTCAATTCTCAATCTTCAATACTCAATCCTCAATCCTCAATCCTCAGTACTCAATCCTCAGTCCTCAAACCTCAATCCTGAATCCTCAATCCTGAGTCCTCAACCTTCGGCCCTCAGTCCTCTACTATCAATAGTCAATCCTCAATCCTCAATAGAATATCCTCAATTCACAGCTTTCAATACTCAATACTCAAACTGCAATCTTCAAACCTCTATCCACAAACATCAATTCTCATCACTCAACCCTCAACACTCAGTCCTCAACGTTCAATCCTCAATCCTCAATCCTCAATCCTCAATCGTCAATCTTCAATCCTCAATCCTCAATCTTCAATCCTCAATCCTCAATCCTCAATCCTCAATCCTCATTCTTCAATCCTCAGTACCCAAACCTCAATCTTCAATCCTCAATCCTCAATCCTCAATTCTCAATCCTCAATCGTCAGTCCACAGTCCTCAAACCTCAATCCTCAACCCTCAGCCCTCACCGTCAATCCTCAATCCTCAATCCTCAATCCTCAACCTTCAATCCTCAATACTCAATCTTCAATCCTCAATCATCAATCCTCAATTCTCAATCCTCTATCTTCAATCCTCAATACTAAATCTTCAATCCTCAATCCTCGATACTCAATCCTCAATTCTCAATCCTCAATCGTCAGTCTTCTATCCTCAATACTCAATCTTCAATCCTCAGCACTCAATCCTCAATCCTCAATCCTCAATCCTCATTCTTCAATCCTCAATACCCAATCCTCAATACCCAATCCTCAATCTTCAATCCTCAATCCTCAATCCTCAATTCTCAATCCTCTATTTTCAATCCTCAATACTAAATCTTCAATCCTCGATCTTCAATCCTCAATCCTCAATCCACAATCCTCAGTCCTCAGTCCTCAAACCTCAATACTCAATCCTCAATCCCCAATCCTCAATCATCAATTTTCAATCATCAATACTAAATCGTCAATCCTCAATCCTCGATCCTCAATCCTCAATCCTCAATCCTCAATCTTCAATCCTCCATCCCCAATCCTCAATCTTCAATCCTCAATACTCAATCCTCAATCCTCAATCCTCATTTCTCAATGCTCTATCCTCAGTCCTCAGTCCTCAAACATCAATCCTCAACCGTCAGCCCCCATCCTCAATCCTCAATCCTCGATCTTCAATCCTCAATCCTCAATCCTCAATACTCAATCTTCGATCCTCAATCCTTAGTCCTCAAACCTCAATTCTGAATCCTCAATACTGAATCCTCAATCTTCAGACCTCAGTCCTCAACAATCTGTTGTCAATCCACAATCCTCAATAGAATATCCTCAATTCAAAGTTTTCAATACTCAATACTCAATCTGCAATCTTCAAACCTCTATCCACAAAAATCAATTCTCATCACTCAACACTCAACACTCAGTCCTCAATGTTCAATCCTCAATCCTCAATTCCCAATCTTCAATCCTCAATACTGAATCTTCAATACTCAATCCTCAATCCTCAATCCTCAATCCTCATTCCTCAATCATCAATCCTCAATCTTCAATACTCAATTCTCAATCCTCAATCGTCAGTTTTCTATCCTCAATACTCAATCTTCAATCCTCAACACTCAATCCTCAATCCTCAATCCTCAATCCTCATTCTTCAATCCTCAGTACCCAATCCTCAATCTTCAATCCTCAATCCTCAATCCTCAATTCTCAATCCTCAATCCTCATTCCTCAATCATCAATCCTCAATCTTCAATACTCAATTCTCAATCCTCAATCGTCAGTCTTCTATCCTCAATACTCAATCTTCAATCCTCAACACTCAATCCTCAATCCTCAATCCTCAATCCTCATTCGTCAATAATCAGTACCCAATCCTCAATCTTCAATCCTCAATCCTCAATCCTCAATTCTCAATCCTCTATCCTCAATCCTCAATACTAAATCTTCAATCCTCAATCCTCGATACTCAATCCTCAATTCTCAATCCTCAATCGTCAGTCTTCTATCCTCAATACTCAATCTTCAATACTCAATCCTCAATCCTCAATCCTCAATCTTCAATACTCAATCCTCAATCCTCAATCCTCAATCCTCAATATTCAACACTCAACCCTCAACCGTCAATCCTCAATACTCAACCACCAATCCTCAATTCTCAATACTCAATAGAACATCCTGAATTCTGATGGTTCAATACTCAATCCAGAATATTCAATATTCAAATCCCAAACCTCAAGCATCAATTCTCAACACTCAATCCTCAACATTCAGTCCTCTCTCTTCAATCCTACATCCTCAACACACAATCCTCAAGCGTCAATCCTCAATACTCAATACTCAATCCTCAATCATCAATCCTCAATCTTCAATACTCAATCCTCAATCCTCAATCCTCAATCCACAATACTCAACCATCAATCCTAAATTCTCAATGCTCAATAGAATATCCTGAATTCTCAGGATTCTATACTCAAACCTCCATCCTCAACCCTCAGCCCTCATTCTCAATCCTCAATCCTCAATCCTCAATATTCAATCCCCAATACTCAATCTTCAATCCTCTATCCTCAATCCTCAATCGTCAATCCTCAACCCTCAGTCACAAATCCTCAATCTTCAATACTCAATCGTCAATCCTCAGTCCTCAATCCTCAATCCTCAATCCTCGTTCCTCAAGCCTCAATCCTCAACTCTCAGTCCACATCCTCAATTCTCAATTCTCAATCCTCAATCCTCAATCCTCAACCTTCAATCCCCAAAAATCAATCTCCAATCCTAGATCTTCAATCCCCAATCCTCAGTCCTTAATCCTCAATCTTCAATCCTCAATCGCCAGTCCTCAATCTTCAATCCTCTATGCTCAATCGTCAATCCTCTAGCCTCAGTCCTCAATCCTCAATCCTCAATCCTCAAACCTCAATCCTCAACCGTCAGTCCTCGTCCTCAATCCTCAACCCTCAATCCTCATTCTTCAATCCTCAATACCCAATTCTCAATCTTCAATCCTCAATCCTAAATCCTCAATTCTCAATCCTCAATCCTCAGTCCTCAGTCCTCAAACCTCAATCCTCAACCCTCAGCCCTAATCCTGAATACTCAATCCTCAATCCTCAATCCTCAGCCCTCTGTCCTCAAACCTCAATGCTCAATCCTCAATCCCCAATCCTCAATCCTCAATCCTCAATCATCAATCATCAATCTTCAATACTCATCCCTCAATCCTCAATCCCCAATCCCCAATCTTCAATCATCAATCCTCAATCTTCAACAGTCAATCCTCAATCCTCAATCCTCAATACTAACCATCAATCCTCATTTCTCGATACTCAATAGAATATCCTGAATTCTCAGGATTCTATACTCAAACCTCAATCCTCAACACTCAGCCCTCATTCTCAATCCTCAATCCTCAATCTTCAATATTCAATCCCCAATACTCAGTCTTCAATCCTCAATCCTCAATCCTCAATCCTCAGCACTCAGTCCTCAAACCTCAATGCTCAATCCTCAATCCCCAATCCTCAATCCTCAATCCTCAATCACCAATCCTCAATCTTCAATACTCATTCCTCAATCCTGAATCCCCAATCCTCAATCGTCAATCATCAATCCTCAATCTTCAACACTCAATCCTCAATCCTGAATCTTCAATACTAACCATCAATCCTCAATTCTCGATACTCAATAGAATATCCTGAATTCTCAGGATTCAATACTGAAACCTCAACCCTCAAGCCTCAGCCCTCATCCTCCATCCTCAATCGCCAATCCTCAATCCTGAATCTTCAATCCTCAACATTCAATCTTCTATCCTCAATCCTCAAACCTCAATCCTCAATCCTCAATCCTCAGTGATCAATACTCAATCTTCAATACTCAATCCTCAATCCTCAATCCTCAATCCTCAATCCTCAATCCTCAATGCCCAATCCTTATTTCTCAACCCTCAATCCTCAACCCTTAGTCCTCATCCTCAATTCTCAATTCTCAATCCTCAATCCTCAATTCTCAATCTTCATCCTCAATAATCAATCTCCAATCCTAGATACTCAAACCTCAATCCTCAATCCCCAATCTTCAATCCTCAATATTCAATCTCCTATCCTAGATCCTCAATCCTCAATCCTCAATCCTCAATCCTCAATCCTCATTCTTCAAACCTCAATACCCAATTCTCTATCTTCATCCTCAATAATCAATCTCCAATCCTAGATCCTCAATCCTCAATCCTCAATCCCCAATCTTCAATCCTCAATAATCAATCTCCAATCCTAGATCCTCAATCCTCAATCGTCAATCCTCAATCCTCAATCCTCATTCTTCAAACCTCAATACCCAATCCTCAATCTTCAATCCTTAATGCTCAGTCCTCAATCCTCAAGCCTCAGTCCTCAATCCTCAATCCTCTATCCTCAAACCTCAATCCTCAAACGTCAGACCTCTTCCTCAATCCTCAACCCTCAATCCTCAGTTCTCAATACTCAATAGAACATCCTGAATTCTTATGGTTCAGTACTCAATCCAGAATATTCAATAATCAAATCACAAACCTCAAGCATCAATTCTCAACACTCAATCCTCAACACTCAGTCCTCTCTCTTCAATCCTACATCCTCAACCCTCAATCCTCAAGCGTCAATCCTCAGTCGTCAATCCTCAATCCTCAATCGTCAGTCTTCAATCCTCAATACTCAATCTTCAATCCTCAACCCTCAAACCTCAATCCTCAATCCTCATTCTTCAATCCTCAATACCCAATACTCAATCTTCAATCCTCAATCCCCAATCCTCATTTCTCAATGCTCTATCCTCAGTCCTCAGTCCTCAGTCCTCAAACCTCAATCCTCAACCGTCAGCCCCCATCCTCAATCCTCAACCCTCGACCTTCAATCCTCAATCCTCAATCCTCAATACTCAATCTTCAATCCTCAATCCTTAGTCCTCAAACCTCAATTCTGAATCCTCAATCCTGAATCCTCAATCTTCAGACCTCAGTCCTAATCAATCTGTTGTCAATCCTCAATCCTCAATAGAATATCCTCAATTCAAAGCTTTCAATACTCAATACTCAATCTGCAATCTTCAAACCTCTATCCACAAACATCAATTCTCATCACTCAACACTCAACACTCAGTCCTCAATATTCAATCCTCAATCCTCAATTCCCAATCTTCAATCCTCAATACTGAATCTTCAATCCTCAATCCTCAATCCACAATCCTCAGTCCTCAGTCCTCAAACCTCAATCCTCAATCCTCAATCCTCAATCCTCAATCCTGAATCCTCAATCTTCAATCCTCAATACTCAATCTGCAATCCTCAAACCTCAATCTTCAATCCTCAATACTCAATCCTCAATCCTCAATCCTCATTTCTCAATGCTCTATCCTCAGTCCTCAGTCCTCAAACATCAATCCTCAACCGTCAGCCCCCATCCTCAATCCTCAATCCTCGATCTTGAATCCTCAATCCTCAATCCTCAATACTCAATCTTCGATCCTCAATCCTTAGTCCTCAAACCTCAATTCTGAATCCTCAATACTGAATCCTCAATCTTCAGACCTCAGTCCTCAACAATCTGTAGTCAATCCTCAATCCTCAATAGAATATCCTCAATTCAAAGTTTTCAATACTCAATACTCAATCTGCAATCTTCAAACCTCTATCCACAAAAATCAATTCTCATCACTCAACACTCAACACTCAGTCCTCAATGTTCAATCCTCAATCCTCAATTCCCAATCTTCAATCCTCAATACTGAATCTTCAATACTCAATCCTCAATCCTCAATCCTCAATCCTCATTCCTCATTCCTCAATCATCAATCCTCAATCTTCAATACTCAATTCTCAATCCTCAATCGTCAGTTTTCTATCCTCAATACTCAATCTTCAATCCTCAACACTCAATCCTCAATCCTCAATCCTCAATCCTCATTCTTCAATACTCAGTACCCAATCCTCAATCTTCAACCCTCAATCCTCAATCCTCAATCCTCAATCCTCATTCCTCAATCATCAATCCTCAATCTTCAATACTCAATTCTCAATCCCCAATCGTCAGTCTTCTATCCTCAATACTCAATCTTCAATCCTCAACAATCAATCCTCAATCCTCAATCCTCAATCCTCATTCGTCAATCCTCAGTACCCAATCCTCAATCTTCAATCCTCAATCCTCAATCCTCAATTCTCAATCCTCCATCTTCAATCCTCAATACTAAATCTTCAATCCTCAATCCTCGATACTCAATCCTCAATTCTCAATTCTCAATCCTCAATCCTCAATCCTCAACCTTCAATCCCCAAAAATCAATCTCCAATCCTAGATCTTCAATCCCCAATCCTCAGTCCTTGATCCTCAATCTTCAATCCTCAATCGCCAGTCCTCAATCTTCAATCCTCTATGCTCAATCGTCAATCCTCAAGCCTCAGTCCTCAATCCTCAATCCTCAATCCTCAAACCTCAATCCTCAACCGTCAGTCCTCGTCCTCAATCCTCAACCCTCAATCCTCATTCTTCAATCCTCAATACCCAATTCTCAATCTTCAATCCTCAATCCTAAATCCTCAGTACCCAAACCTCAATCTTCAATCCTCAATCCTCAATCCTCAATTCTCAATCCTCAATCGTCAGTCCACAGTCCTCAAACCTCAATCCTCAACCCTCAGCCCTCACCGTCAATCCTCAATCCTCAATCCTCAATCCTCAACCTTCAATCCTCAATACTCAATCTTCAATCCTCAATAATCAACCTCCAATCCTAGATCCTCAATCCACAATACTCAACCATCAATCCTCAATACTGAATCATCAATCCTCAATCCTCAATCCTCAATCCGAAATCCTCAGTCGTCAATCTTCAGTCCTCAATACTCAATCTTCAATTCTCAATCTTCAATACTCAATCCTCAATCCTCAATCCTCAGTACTCAATCCTCAGTCCTCAAACCTCAATCCTGAATCCTCAATCCTGAGTCCTCAACCTTCGGCCCTCAGTCCTCTACTATCAATAGTCAATCCTCAATCCTCAATAGAATATCCTCAATTCACAGCTTTCAATACTCAATACTCAAACTGCAATCTTCAAACCTCTATCCACAAACATCAATTCTCATCACTCAACCCTCAACACTCAGTCCTCAACGTTCAATCCTCAATCCTCAATCCTCAATCCTCAATCGTCAATCTTCAATCCTCAATCCTCAATCTTCAATCCTCAATCCTCAATCCTCAATCCTCAATCCTCATTCTTCAATCCTCAGTACCCAAACCTCAATCTTCAATCCTCAATCCTCAATCCTCAATTCTCAATCCTCAATCGTCAGTCCACAGTCCTCAAACCTCAATCCTCAACCCTCAGCCCTCACCGTCAATCCTCAATCCTCAATCCTCAATCCTCAACCTTCAATCCTCAATACTCAATCTTCAATCCTCAATCATCAATCCTCAATTCTCAATCCTCTATCTTCAATCCTCAATACTAAATCTTCAATCCTCAATCCTCGATACTCAATCCTCAATTCTCAATCCTCAATCGTCAGTCTTCTATCCTCAATACTCAATCTTCAATCCTCAGCACTCAATCCTCAATCCTCAATCCTCAATCCTCATTCTTCAATCCTCAATACCCAATCCTCAATACCCAATCCTCAATCTTCAATCCTCAATCCTCAATCCTCAATTCTCAATCCTCTATTTTCAATCCTCAATACTAAATCTTCAATCCTCGATCTTCAATCCTCAATCCTCAATCCACAATCCTCAGTCCTCAGTCCTCAAACCTCAATACTCAATCCTCAATCCCCAATCCTCAATCATCAATTTTCAATCATCAATACTAAATCGTCAATCCTCAATCCTCGATCCTCAATCCTCAATCCTCAATCCTCAATCTTCAATCCTCCATCCCCAATCCTCAATCTTCAATCCTCAATACTCAATCCTCAATCCTCAATCCTCATTTCTCAATGCTCTATCCTCAGTCCTCAGTCCTCAAACATCAATCCTCAACCGTCAGCCCCCATCCTCAATCCTCAATCCTCGATCTTCAATCCTCAATCCTCAATCCTCAATACTCAATCTTCGATCCTCAATCCTTAGTCCTCAAACCTCAATTCTGAATCCTCAATACTGAATCCTCAATCTTCAGACCTCAGTCCTCAACAATCTGTTGTCAATCCACAATCCTCAATAGAATATCCTCAATTCAAAGTTTTCAATACTCAATACTCAATCTGCAATCTTCAAACCTCTATCCACAAAAATCAATTCTCATCACTCAACACTCAACACTCAGTCCTCAATGTTCAATCCTCAATCCTCAATTCCCAATCTTCAATCCTCAATACTGAATCTTCAATACTCAATCCTCAATCCTCAATCCTCAATCCTCATTCCTCAATCATCAATCCTCAATCTTCAATACTCAATTCTCAATCCTCAATCGTCAGTTTTCTATCCTCAATACTCAATCTTCAATCCTCAACACTCAATCCTCAATCCTCAATCCTCAATCCTCATTCTTCAATCCTCAGTACCCAATCCTCAATCTTCAATCCTCAATCCTCAATCCTCAATTCTCAATCCTCAATCCTCATTCCTCAATCATCAATCCTCAATCTTCAATACTCAATTCTCAATCCTCAATCGTCAGTCTTCTATCCTCAATACTCAATCTTCAATCCTCAACACTCAATCCTCAATCCTCAATCCTCAATCCTCATTCGTCAATAATCAGTACCCAATCCTCAATCTTCAATCCTCAATCCTCAATCCTCAATTCTCAATCCTCTATCCTCAATCCTCAATACTAAATCTTCAATCCTCAATCCTCGATACTCAATCCTCAATTCTCAATCCTCAATCGTCAGTCTTCTATCCTCAATACTCAATCTTCAATACTCAATCCTCAATCCTCAATCCTCAATCTTCAATACTCAATCCTCAATCCTCAATCCTCAATCCTCAATATTCAACACTCAACCCTCAACCGTCAATCCTCAATACTCAACCACCAATCCTCAATTCTCAATACTCAATAGAACATCCTGAATTCTGATGGTTCAATACTCAATCCAGAATATTCAATAATCAAATCCCAAACCTCAAGCATCAATTCTCAACACTCAATCCTGAACATTCAGTCCTCTCTCTTCAATCATACATCCTCAACACTCAATCCTCAAGCGTCAATCCTAAATACTCAATCCTCAATCCTCAATCATCAATCCTCAATCTTCAATACTCAATCCTCAATCCTCAATCCTCAATCGTCAACCCTCAATCCTCATTTCTCAATCCTCAATCCTCAACCATCAGTCCTCATCCTCAATTCTCAATTCTCAATCCTCAATCCTGAATTCTCAATCTTCAATCCTCAATAATCAACATCCAATCCTAGATCCTCAATCCACAATACTCAACCATCAATCCTCAATACTGAATCTTCAATCCTCAATCCTCAATCCTCAATCCTTAATCCTCAATCGTCAATCTTCAGTCCTCAATACTCAATCTTCAATTCTCAATCTTCAATCCTCAATCCTCAATCCTCAATCCACAGTACTCAATCCTCAGTCCTCAAACCTCAATTCTGTATACTCAATCTTCAACCCTCAATTCTCAATCCTCAATCCTCAATCCTCAATCTTCAATCCTCAATCCTCAATCCTCAATCTTCAATCCTCAATACTCAATCCTCAATCCTCAATCCTCATTTCTCAATGCTCTATCCTCAGTCCTCAGTCCTCAAACATCAACCCTCAACCGTCAGCCCCCATCCACAATCCTCAATCCCCGATCTTCAATCCTCAATCCTCAATCCTCAATACTCAATCTTCAATCCTCAATCCTTAGTCCTCAAACCTCAATTCTGAATCCTCAATACTGAATCCTCAATCTTCAGACCGCAGTCCTCAACAATCTGTTGTCAATCCACAATCCTCAATAGAATATCCTCAATTCAAAGTTTTCAATACTCAATACTCAATCTGCAATCTTCAAACCTCTATCCACAAAAATCAATTCGCATCACTCAGCACTCAACACTCAGTCCTCAATGTTCAATCCTCAATCCTCAATTCCCAATCTTCAATCCTCAATACTGAATCTTCGATACTCAATCCTCAATCCTCAACCGTCAGTTTTCTATCCTCAATACTCAATCTTCAGTCCTCAACACTCAATCCTCAATCCTCAATCCTCAATCCTCATTCTTCAATCCTCAGTACCCAATCCTCAATCTTCAATCCTCAATCCTCAATCCTCAATCCTGAATCCTCATTCCTCAATCATCAATCCTCTATCTTCAATACTCAATTCTCAATCCTCAATCGTCAGTCTTCTATCCTCAATACTCAATCTTCAATCCTCAACACTCAATCCTCAATCCTCAATCCTCAATCCTCATTCGTCAATCCTCAGTACCCAATCCTCAATCTTCAATCCTCAATCCTCAATCCTCAATTCTCAATCCTCTATCTTCAATCCTCAATACTAAATCTTCAATCCTCAATCCTCGATACTCAATCCTCAATTCTCAATCCTCAATCGTCAGTCTTCTATCCTCAATACTCAATCTTCAATCCTCAATCCTCAATCCTCAATCCTCAATCTTCAATACTCAATCCTCAATCCTCAATCCTCAATCCTCAATATTCAACACTCAACCCTCAACCGTCAATCCTCAATACTCAACCCCCAATCCTCAATTCTCAATACTCAATAGAACATCCTGAATTCTGATGGTTCAATACTCAATCCAGAATATTCAATAATCAAATCCCAAGCCTCAAGCATCAATTCTCAACACTCAATCCTCAACATTCAGTCCTCTCTCTTCAATCCTACATCCTCAACACTCAATCCTCAAGCGTCAATCCTCAATACTCAATCCTCAATCCTCAATCATCAATCCTCAATCTTCAATACTCAATCCTCAATCCTCAATCCTCAATCCTCAATACTCAACCATCAATCCTAAATTCTCAATGCTCAATAGAATATCCTGAATTCTCAGGATCCTATACTCAAACCTCAATCCTCAACCCTCAGCCCTCATTCTCAATCCTCAATCCTCAATCCTCAATATTCAATCCCCAATACTCAATCTTCAATCCTCTATCCTCAATCCTCAATCCTCAATCCTCAATCCTCAGTCATAAATCCTCAACCTTGAATACTCAATCGTCAATCCTCAGTCCTCAATCCTCAATCCTCAATCCTCGTTCCTCAAGCCTCAATCCTCAACCCTCAGTCCACATCCTCAATTCTCAATTCTCAATCCTCAATCCTCAATCCTCAATCCTCAACCTTCAATCCCCAAAAATCAATCACCAATCCTAGATCTTCAATGCCCAATCCTCAGTCCTTAATCCTCAATCTTCAATCCTCAATCGCCAGTCCTCAATCTTCAATCCTCTATGCTCAATCGTCAATCCTCAAGCCTCAGTCCTCAATCCTCAATCCTCAATCCTCAAACCTCAATCCTCAACCGTCAGTCCTCGTCCTCAATCCTCAACCCTCAATCCTCATTCTTCAAACCTCAATGCCCAATTCTCAATCTTCAATCCTCAATCCTAAATCCTCAATTCTCAATCCTCAATCCTCAGTCCTCAGTCCTCAAACCTCAGTGCTCGACCCTCAGCCCTCATCCTCAATCCTCAATCCTCCATCCTCAATCCTCAGCCCTCTGTCCTCAAACCTCAATGCTCAATCCTCAATCCCCAATCCTCAATCCTCAATCCTCAATCATCAATCCTCAATCTTCAATACTCATTCCTCAATCCTCAATCCCCAATCCTCAATCTTCAATCATCAATCCTTAATCTTCAACACTCAATCCTCAATCCTCAATCCTCAATTCTCGATACTCAATAGAATATCCTGAATTCTCAGGATTCTATACTCAAACCTCAATCCTCAACCCTCAGCCCTCATTCTCAATCCTCAATCCTCAATATTCAATCCCCAATACTCAATCTACAATCCTCAATCCTCAATCCTCAATCCTCAGCACTCAGTCCTCAAACCTCAATGCTCAATCCTCAATCCCCAATCCTCAATCCTCAATCCTCAATCACCAATCCTCAATCTTCAATACCCATTCCTCAATCCTCAATCCCCAATCCTCAATCTTCAATCATCAATCCTCAATCTTCAACACTCAATCCTCAATCCTCAATCCTCAATACTAACCATCAATCCTCAATTCTCGATACTCAATAGGATATCCTGAATTCTCAGGATTCAATACTGATACCTCAATCCTCAACCCTCAGCCCTCATCCTCCATCCTCAATCGCCAATCCTCAATCCTGAATCTTCAATCCTCAACATTCAATCATCTATCCTCAATCCTCAAACCTCAATCCTCAATCCTCAACCCTCGGTGATCAATACTCAATCTTCAATACTCAATCCTCAATCGTCAGTTTTCTATCCTCAATACTCAATCTTCAATCCTCAACACTCAATCCTCAACACTCAATCCTCAATCCTCATTCTTCAATCCTCAGTACCCAATCCTCAATCTTCAATCCTCAATCCTCAATCCTCAATCCTCAATCCTCATTCCTCAATCATCAATGCTCAATCTTCAATACTCAATTCTCAATCCTCAATCGTCAGTCTTCTATCCTCAATACTCAATCTTCAATCCTCAACACTCAATCCTCAATCCTCAATCCTCAATCATCAATTCTCAACCCTCAATCCTCAATCCTCAATCCTCAGTCCTCAATTCTCAGTCCTCAATCGTCAGTCTTCAATCCTCAATACTCAATCTTCTATCCTCAATCCTCAATCCTCAATCCTCAATCCTCATTCTTGAATCCTCAATACCCAATACTCAATCTTCAATCCGCAATTCTCAATCCCCATTTCTCAATGCTCTATCCTCAGTCCTCAGTCCTCAAGCCTCAATCCTCAACCGTCAGCCCCCATCCTCAATCCTCAATCCTCAATTTTAAATCCTCAATCCTCAATCCTCAATACTCAATCTTCAATCCTCAATACTCAATCCTCAATCGTCAATCCTCAATCCCCAATCCTCAATCTTCAATGCTCAATCCTCAATCCTCAATCCTCAATCCTCAATCCTCAATCTTCAATCCTCAATACTCAATCCTCAATCCTCAATCCTCAACCTTCAATCCTCAATCCTCAATCCTCAATCTTCAATCCTCAATACTCAATCCTCAATCCTCAATCCTGATTTCTCAATGCTCTATCCTCAGTCCTCAGTCCTCAAACATCAATCCTCAACCGTCAGCCCCCATCCTCAATCCTCAATCCTCGATCTTCAGTCCTCAATCCTCAATCCTCAATACTCAATCTTCGATCCACAATCCTTAGTCCTCAAACCTCAATTCTGAATCCTCAATACTGAATCCTCAATCTTCAGACCTCAGTCCTCACCAATCTGTTGTCAATCCTCAATCCTCAATAGAATATCCTAAATTCAAAGTTTTCAATACTCAATACTCAATCTGCAATCTTCAAACCTCTATCAACAAAAATCAATTCTCATCACTCAACACTCAACACTCAGTCCTCAATGTTCAATCCTCAATCCTCAATTCCCAATCTTCAATCCTCAATACTGAATCTTCAATACTCAATCCTCAATCCTCAATCCTCAATCCTCATTCCTCAATCATCAATACTCAATCTTCAATACTCAATTCTCAATCCTCAATCGTCAGTTTTCTATCCTCAATGCTCAATCTTCAATCCTCAACACTCAATCCTCAATCCTCAATCCTCAATCCTCATTCTTCAATCCTCAGTACACAATCCTCAATCTTCAACCCTCAATCCTCAATCCTCAATCCTCAATCCTCATTCCTCAATCATCAATCCTCAATCTTCAATACTCAATTCTCAATCCTCAATCGTCAGTCTTCTATCCTCAATACTCAATCTTCAATCCTCAACACTCAATCCTCAATCCTCAATCCTCAATCCTCATTCGTCAATCCTCAGTACCCAATCCTCAATCTTCAATCCTCAATCCTCAATCCTCAATCCTCAATTCTCAATCCTCTATCTTCAAACCTCAATACTAAATCTTCAATCCTCAATCCTCGATACTCAATCCTCAATTCTCAATCCTCAATCCTCAATCCTCAATCCTCAATCGTCAATCTTCAATCCGCAATACTCAATCGTCAATCCTCAATCCTCAATCCTCAATCCTCAATCCTCATTCTTCAATCCTCAGTACCCAAACCTCAATCTTCAATCCACAATCCTCAATCCTCTATTCTCAATCCTCAATCGTCAGTCCACAGTCCTCAAACCTCAATCCTCAACCCTCAGCCCTCATCGTCAATCCTCAATCCTCAATCCTCAATCCTCAATCCTCAACCTTCAATCCTCAATACTCAATCTTCAATCCTCAATCATCAATCCTCAATTCTCAATCCTCTATCTTCAATCCTCAATACCAAATCTTCAATCCTCAATCCTCGATACTCAATCCTCAATTCTCAATCCTCAATCGTCAGTCTTCTATCCTCAATACACAATCTTCAATCCTCAGCACTCAATCCTCAATCCTCAATCCTCAATCCTCATTCTTCAATCCGCAATACCCAATCCTCAATCTTCAATCCTCAATCCTCAATCCTCAATTCTCAATCCTCTATCTTCAATCCTCAATACTAAATCTTCAATCCTCGATCTTCAGTCCTCAATCCTCAATCCACAATCCTCAGTCCTCAGTCCTCAAACCTCAATACTCAATCCTCAATCCCCAATCCTCAATCCTCAATTTTCAATCATCAATACTAAATCGTCAATCCTCAATCCTCGATCCTCAATCCTCAATCCTCAATCCTCAATCGTCAGTCTTATATCCTCAATACTCAATCTTCAATCCTCAATCCTCAATCCTCAATCCTCAATCTTCAATACTCAATCCTCAATCCTCAATCCTCAATCCTCAATATTCAACACTCAACCCTCAACCATCAATCCTCAATACTCAACCACCAATCCTCAATTCTCAATACTCAATAGAACATCCTGAATCCTGATGGTTCAATACTCAATCCAGAATATTCAATATTCAAATCCCAAACCTCAAGCATCAATTCTCACCACTCAATCCTCAACATTCAGTCTTCTCTCTTCAATCCTACATCCTCAACACTCAATCCTCAAGCGTCAATCCTCAATACTCAATACTCAATCCTCAATCATCAATCCTCAATCTTCAATACTCAATCCTCAATCCTCAATCCTCAATCCTCAATACTCAACCATCAATCCTAAATTCTCAATGCTCAATAGAATATCCTGAATTCTCAGGATTCTATACTCAAACCTCAATCCTCAACCCTCAGCCCTCATTCTCAATCCTCAATCCTCAATCCTCAATATTCAATCCCCAATACTCAATCTTCAATCCTCTATCCTCAATCCTCAATCCTCAATCCTCAATCCTCAGTCATAAATCCTCAATCTTCAATACTCAATCGTCAATCCTCAGTCCTCAATCCTCAATCCTCAATCCTCAATCCTCGTTCCTCAAGCCTCAATCCTCAACCCTCAGTCCACATCCTCAATTCTCAATTCTCAACCCTCAATCCTCAATCCTCAACCTTCAATCCCCAAAAATCAATCACCAATCCTAGGTCTTCAATCCCCAATCCTCAGTCCTTAATCCTCAATCTTCAATCCTCAATCGCCAGTCCTCAATCTTCAATCCTCTATGCTCAATCGTCAATCCTCAAGCCTCAGTCCTCAATCCTCAATCCTCAATCCTCTAACCTCAATCCTCAACCGTCAGTCCTCGTCCTCAATCCTCAACCTTCAATCCTCATTCTTCAAACCTCAATACCCAATTCTCAATCTTCAATCCTCAATCCCAAATCCTCAATTCTCAATCCTCAATCCTCAGTCCTCAGTCCTCAAACCTCAATCCTCGACCCTCAGCCCTCATCCTCAATCCTCAATCCTCAATCCTCAGCCCTCTGTCCTCAAACCTCAATGCTCAATCCTCAATCCCCAATCCTCAATCCTCAATCCTCAATCATCAATCCTCAATCTTCAATACGCATTCCTCAATCCTCAATCCCCAATCCTCAATCTTCAATCATCAATCCTTTATCTTCAACACTCAGTCCTCAATCCTCAATCCTCAATTCTCGATACTCAATAGAATATCCTGAATTCTCAGGATTCTATACTCAAACCTCAATCCTCAACCCTCAGCCCTCATTCTCACTCCTCAATCCTCAATATTCAATCCCCAATACTCAATCTTCAATCCTCAATCCTCAATCCTCAATCCTCAGCACTCAGTCCTCAAACCGCAATGCTCGATCCTCAATCCCCAATCCTCAATCCTCAATCCTCAATCAGCAATCCTCAATCTTCAATACTCATTCCTCAATCCTCAATCCCCAATCCTCAATCTTCAATCATCAATCCTCAATCTTCAACACTCAATCCTCAATCCTCAATCCTCAATACTAACCATCAATCCTCAATTCTCGATACTCAATAGAATATCCTGAATTCTCAGGATTCAATACTGATACCTCAATCCTCAACCCTCAGCCCTCATCCTCCATCCTCAATCGCCAATCCTCAATCCTGAACCTTCAATCCTCAACATTCAATCTTCTATCCTCAATCCTCAAACCTCAATCCTCAATCCTCAATCCTCAGTGATCAATACTCAACCTTCAATACTCAATCCTCAATCCTCAATCCTCAATCCTCAATCCTCAATCCTCAATCCTCAATCCTCATTTCTCAATCTTCAATCCTCAACCCTCAGTCCTCATCCTCAATTCTCAATTCTCAATCCTCAATCCTGAATTCTCAATCTTCAATCCTCAATAATCAACCTCCAATCCTAGATCCTCAATCCACAATACTCAACCATCAATCCTCAATACTGAATCTTCAATCCTCAATCCTCAATCCTCAATTCTTAATCCCCAATCGTCAATCTTCAGTCCTCAATACTCAATCATCAATCCTGAATCTTCAATACTCATTCCTCAATCCTCAATCGCCAATCCTCAATCTTCAATCATCAATCCTCAATCTTCAACAGTCAATCCTCAATCCTCAATCCTCAATACTAACCATCAATCCTCATTTCTCGATACTCAATAGAATATCCTGAATTCTCAGGATTCTATACTCAAACCTCAATCCTCAACCCTCAGCCCTCATTCTCAATCCTCAATCCTCAATCTTCAATATTCAATCCCCAATACTCAGTCTTCAATCCTCAATCCTCAATCCTCAATCCTCAGCACTCAGTCCTCAAACCTCAATGCTCAATCCTCAATCCCCAATCCTCAATCCTCAATCCTCAATCACCAGTCCTCAATCTTCAATACTCATTCCTCAATCCTGAATCCCCAATCCTCAATCTTCAATCATCAATCCTCAATCTTCAACACTCAACCCTCAATCCTCAATCTTCAATACTAACCATCAATCCTCAATTCTCGATACTCAATAGAATATCCTGAATTCTCAGGATTCAATACTGAAACCTCAACCCTCAAACCTCAGCCCTCATCCTCCATCCTCAATCGCCAATCCTCAATCCTGAATCTTCAATCCTCAACATTCAATCTTCTATCCTCAATCCTCAAACCTCAATCCTCAATCCTCAATCCTCAGTGATCAATACTCAATCTTCAATACTCAATCCTCAATCCTCAATCCTCAATCCACAATCCTCAATCCTCAATGCCCAATCCTTATTTCTCAACCCTCAATCCTCAACCCTTAGTCCTCATCCTCAATTCTCAATTCTCAATCCTCAATCCTCAATTCTCAATCTTCATCCTCAATAATCAATCTCCAATCCTAGATACTCAATCCTCAATCCTCAATCCCCAATCTTCGATCCTCAATATTCAATCTCCTATCCTAGATCCTCAATCCTCAATCCTCAATCCTCAATCCTCAATCCTCATTCTTCAAACCTCAATACCCAATTCTCAATCTTCATCCTCAATAATCAATCTCCAATCCTAGATCCTCAATCCTCAATCCTCAATCCCCAATCTTCAATCCTCAATAATCAATATCCAATCCTAGATCCTCAATCCTGAATCCTCAATCCTCAATCCTCAATCTTCATTCTTCAAACCTCAATACCCAATCCTCAATCTTCAATCCTTAATGCTCAGTCCTCAATCCTCAAGCCTCAGTCCTCAATCCTCAATCCTCTATCCTCAAACCTCAATCCTCAAACGTCAGTCCTCTTCCTCAATCCTCAACCCTCAATCCTCAGTTCTCAATATTCAATCATCAATAATCAATCTTCAATACTCAATCATCAATCCTCAATCCTCAATCCTCAATCCTCAATATTCAACACTCAACCCTCAACCATCAATCCTCAATACTCAACCATCAATCATCAATTCTCAATACTCAATAGAACATCCTGAATTCTTATGGTTCAGTACTCAATCCAGAATATTCAATAATCAAATCACAAACCTCAAGCATCAATTCTCAACACTCAATCCTCAACACTCAGTCCTCTCACTTCAATCCTACATCCTCAACCCTCAATCCTCAAGCGTCAGTCCTCAGTCGTCAATCCTCAATCCTCAATCGTCAGTCTTCAATCCTCAATACTCAATCTTCAATCCTCAATCCTCAAACCTCAATCCTCAATCCTCATTCTTCAATCCTCAATACCCAATACTCAATCTTCAATCCTCAATCCCCAATCCTCATTTCTCAATGCTCTATCCTCAGTCCTCAGTCCTCAAACCTCAATCCTCAACCGTCAGCCCCCATCCTCAATCCTCAATCCTCGACCTTCAATCCTCAATCCTCAATCCTCAATACTCAATCTTCAATCCTCAATCCTTAGTCCTCAAACCTCAATTCTGTATCCTCAATCCTGAATCCTCAATCTTCAGACCTCAGTTCTAATCAATCTGTTGTCAATCCTCAATCCTCAATAGAATATCCTCAATTCAAAGCTTTCAATACTCAATACTCAATCTGCAATCTTCAAACCTCTATCCACAAAAATCAATTCTCATCACTCAACACTCAACACTCAGTCCTCAATGTTCAATCCTCAATCCTCAATTCCCAATCTTCAATCCTCAATACTGAATCTTCAATACTCAATCCTCAATCCTCAATCCTCAATCCTCATTCCTCAATCATCAATCCTCAACCTTCAATACTCAATTCTCAATCCTCAATCGTCAGTTTTCTATCCTCAATACTCAATCTTCAATCCTCAACACTCAATCCTCAATCCTCAATCCTCAATCCTCATTCTTCTATCCTCAGTACCCAATCCTCAATCTTCAATCCTCAATCCTCAATCCTCAATCCTCAATCCTCAATCCTCATTCCTCAATCATCAATCCTCAATCTTCAATACTCAATTCTCAATCCTCAATCGTCAGTCTTCTATCCTCAATACTCAATCTTCAATCCTCAATACTCAATCCTCAATACTCAATCCTCAATCCTCATTCGTCAATCCTCAGTACCCAATCCTCAATCTTCAATCCTCAATCCTCAATCCTCAATTCTCAATCCTCTATCTTCAATCCTCAATACTAAATCTTCAATCCTCAATCCTCGATACTCAATCCTCAATTCTCAATCCTCAATCGTCAGTCTTCTATCCTCAATACTCAATCTTCAATCCTCAATCCTCAATCCTCAATCCTCAATCTTCAATACTCAATCCTCAATCCTCAATCCTCAATCCTCAATATTCAACACTCAACCCTCAACCGTCAATCCTCAATACTCAACCACCAATCCTCAATTCTCAATACTCAATAGAACATCCTGAATTCTGATGGTTCATTACTCAATCCAGAATATTCAATAATCAAATCCCAAACCTCAAGCATCAATTCTCAACACTCAATCCTGAACGTTCAGTCCTCTCTCTTCAATCCTACATCCTCAACACTCAATCCTCAAGCGTCAATCCTCAATACTCAATCCTCAATCCTCAATCATCAATCCTCAATCTTCAATACTCAATCCTCAATCCTCAATCCTCAATCCTCAACCCTCAATCCTCATTTCTCAATCCTCAATCCTCAACCATCAGTCCTCATCCTCAATTCTCAATTCTCAATCCTCAATCCTGAATTCTCAATCTTCAATCCTCAATAATCAACATCCAATCCTAGATCCTCAATCCACAATACTCAACCATCAATCCTCAATACTGAATCTTCAATCCTCAATCCTCAATCCTCAATCCTTAATCCTCAATCGTCAATCTTCAGTCCTCAATACTCAATCTTCAATTCTCAATCTTCAATCCTCAATCCTCAATCCTCTATCCACAGTACTCAATCCTCAGTCCTCAAACCTCAATTCTGAATACTCAATCTTCAACCTTCAATTCTCAATCCTCAATCTTCAATCCTCAATACTAAATCTTCAATCCTCAATCCTCGATACTCAATCCTCAATTCTCAATCCTCAATCCTCAATCCCCAATCCTCAATCCTCAATCTTCATTCCTCAATCATCAATCCTCAATCTTCAATACTCAATTCTCAATCCTCAATCGTCAGTCTTCTATCCTCAATGCTCAATCTTCAATCCTCAACACTCAATCCTCAATTCTCAATCCTCAATCCTCATTCGTCAATCCTCAGTACCCAATCCTCAATCCTCAATCCTCAATCCTCAATACTCAACCATCAATCCTAAATTCTCGATGCTCAATAGAATATCCTGAATTCTCAGGATTCTATACTCAAACCTCAATCCTCAACCCTCAGCCCTCATTCTCAATCCTCAATCCTCAATCCTCAATATTCAGTCCCCAATACTCAATCTTCAATCCTCTATCCTCAATCCTAAATCCTCAATCCTCAATCCCCAATCCTCAATCCTCAATCCTCAATCCTGAATCCTCAATCTTCATCCTCAATACTCAATCTGCAATCCTCAAACCTCAATCCTCAGCCCTCAGCCCTCACCCTCCATCCTGAATACTCAATCCTCAATCCTGAATCTTCAATCCTCTATATTCAGCCTTCAATCCTCAATACTCAATCCTCAATCCTCAGTGATCAATACTCAATCGTCAATACAGAATCCTCAATCCTCAATCCTCAATCCTCAATCCTCAACCCACAATCCTCATTTCTCAATCCTCAATCCTCAACCCTCAGTCCTCATCCTCAATTCTCAATTCTCAATTCTCAATCCTCAATCCTGAATTCTCAATCTTCAATCCTCAATAATCAACCTCCAATCCTAGATCCTCAATCCACAATACTCAACCATCAATCCTCAATACTGAATCATCAATCCTCAATCCTCAATCCTCAATCCGTAATCCTCAATCGTCAATCTTCAGTCCTCAATACTCAATCTTCAATTCTCAATCTTCAATCCTCAATCCTCAATCCTCAATCCTCAGTACTCAATCCTCAGTCCTCAAACCTCAATCCTGAATCCTCAATCCTGAGTCCTCAATCTTCGGCCCTCAGTCCTCAACTATCAATTGTCAATCCTCAATCCTCAATAGAATATCCTCAATTCACAGCTTTCAATACTCAATACTCAAACTGCAATCTTCAAACCTCTATCCACAAACTTCAATTCTCATCACTCAACCCTCAACACTCAGTCCTCAACGTTCAATCCTCAATCCTCAATCCTCAATCCTCAATCGTCAATCTTCAATCCTCAATCCTCAATCTTCAATCCTCAATCCTCAATCCTCAATCTTCAATCATCAATCCTCAATCTTCAACAGTCAATCCTCAATCCTCAATCCTCAATACTAACCATCAATCCTCATTTCTCGATACTCAATAGAATATCCTGAATTCTCAGGATTCTATACTCAAACCTCAATCCTCAACCCTCAGCCCTCATTCTCAATCCTCAATCCTCAATCTTCAATATTCAATCCCCAATACTCAGTCTTCAATCCTTAATCCTCAATCCTCAATCCTCAGCACTCAGTCCTCAAACCTCAATGCTCAATCCTCAATCCCCAATCCTCAATCCTCAATCCTCAGTCACCAATCCTCAATCTTCAATACTCATTCCTCAATCCTGAATCCCCAATCCTCAATCTTCAATCATCAATCCTCAATCTTCAACACTCAATCCTCAATCCTCAATCTTCAATACTAACCATCAATCCTCAATTCTCGATACTCAATAGAATATCCTGAATTCTCAGGATTCAATACTGAAACCTCAACCCTCAAGCCTCAGCCCTCATCCTCCATCCTCAATCGCCAATCCTCAATCCTGAATCTTCAATCCTCAACATTCAATCTTCTATCCTCAATCCTCAAACCTCAATCCTCAATCCTCAATCCTCAGTGATCAATACTCAATCTTCAATACTCAATCCTCAATCCTCAATCCTCAATCCACAATCCTCAATCCTCAATGCCCAATCCTTATTTCTCAACCCTCAATCCTCAACCCTTAGTCCACATCCTCAATTCTCAATTCTCAATCCTCAATCCTCAATTCTCAATCTTCATCCTCAATAATCAATCTCCAATCCTAGATACTCAATCCTCAATCCTCAATCCCCAATCTTCAATCCTCAATATTCAATCTCCTATCCTAGATCCTCAATCCTCAATCCTCAATCCTCAATCCTCAATCCTCATTCTTCAAACCTCAATACCCCATTCTCACTCTTCATCCTCAATAATCAATCTCCAATCCTAGATCCTCAATCCTCAATCCTCAATCCCCAATCTTCAATCCTCAATAATCAATCTCCAATCCTAGATCCTCAATCCTCAATCCTCAATCCTCAATCCTCAATCCTCATTCTTCAAACCTCAATACCCAATCCTCAATCTTCAATCCTTAATGCTCAGTCCTCAATCCTCAATCCTCAGTCCTCAATCCTCAATCCTCTATCCTCAAACCTCAATCCTCAAACGTCAGTCCTCTTCCTCAATCCTCAACCCTCAATCCTCAGTTCTCAATATTCAATCATCAATAATCAATCTTCAATACTCAATCATCAATCCTCAATCCTCAATCCTCAATCCTCAATATTCAACACTCAACCCTCAACCATCAATCCTCAATACTCAACCATCAATCATCAATTCTCAATACTCAATAGAACATCCTGAATTCTTATGGTTCAGTACTCAATCCAGAATATTCAATAATCAAATCACAAACCTCAAGCATCAATTCTCAACACTCAATCCTCAACACTCAGTCCTCTCTCTTCAATCCTACATCCTCAACCGTCAGCCCCCATCCTCAATCCTCAATCCTCGACCTTCAATCCTCAATCCTCAATCCTCAACACTCAATCTTCAATCCCCAATCCTTAGTCCTCAAACCTCAATTCTGAATCCTCAATCCTGAATCCTCAATCTTCAGACCTCAGTCCTAATCAATCTGTTGTCAATCCTCAATCCTCAATAGAATATCCTCAATTCAAAGCTTTCAATACTCAATACTCAATCTGCAATCTTCAAACCTCTATCCACAAACATCAATTCTCATCACTCAACACTCAACACTCAGTCCTCAATATTCAATCCTCAATCCTCAATTCCCAATCTTCAATCCTCAATACTGAATCTTCAATCCTCAATCCTCAATCCACAATCCTCAGTCCTCAGTCCTCAAACATCAATCCTCAATCCTCAATCCTCAATCCTCAATCCTGAATCCTCAATCTTCAATCCTCAATACTCAATCTGCAATCCTCAAACCTCAATCTTCAGCCCTCAGCCCTCATCCTCCATCCTCAATACTCAATCCTCAATCCTGAATCTTCAATCCTCTATATTCAATCTTCAATACTCAATACTCAATCCTCAATCCTTAATCCTCAATCGTCAACCTTCAGTCCTCAATACTCAATCTTCAATTCTCAATCTTCAATCCTCAATCCTCAATCCTCAATCCTCAGTACTCAATCCTCAGTCTTCAAACCTCAATTCTGAATACTCAATCTTCAACCCTCAATTCTCAATCCTCAATCCTCAATCCTCAATCTTCAATCCTCCATCCTCAATCCTCAATCTTCAATCCTCAATACTCAATCCTCAATCCTCAATCCTCATTTCTCAATGCTCTATCCTCAGTCCTCAGTCCTCAAACATCAATCCTCAACCGTCAGCCCCCATCCTCAATCCTCAATCCTCGATCTTCAATCCTCAATCCTCAATCCTCAATACTCAATCTTCGATCCTCAATGCTTAGTCCTCAAACCTCAATTCTGAATCCTCAATACTGAATCCTCAATCTTCAGACCTCAGTCCTCAACAATCTGTTGTCAATCCACAATCCTCAATAGAATATCCTCAATTCAAAGTTTTCAATACTCAATACTCAATCTGCAATCTTCAAACCTCTATCCACAAAAACCAATTCTCATCACTCAACACTCAACACTCAGTCCTCAATGTTCAATCCTCAATCCTCAATTCCCAATCTTCAATCCTCAATACTGAATCTTCAATACTCAATCCTCAATCCTCAATCCTCAATCCTCATTCCTCAATCATCAATCCTCAATCTTCAATACTCAATTCTCAATCCTCAATCGTCAGTTTTCTATCCTCAATACTCAATCTTCAATCCTCAACACTCAATCCTCAATCCTCAATCCTCAATCCTCATTCTTCAATCCTCAGTACCCAATCCTCAATCTTCAATCCTCAATCCTCAATCCTCAATCCTCAATCCTCAATCCTCATTCCTCAATCATCAATCCTCAATCTTCAATACTCAATTCTCAATCCTCAATCGTCAGTCTTCTATCCTCAATACTCAATCTTCAATCCTCAATACTCAATCCTCAATCCTCAATCCTCAATCCTCATTCGTCAATCCTCAGTACCCAATCCTCAATCTTCAATCCTCAATCCTCAATCCTCAATTCTCAATCCTCTATCTTCAATCCTCAATACTAAATCTTCAATCCTCAATCCTCGATACTCAATCCTCAATTCTCAATCCTCAATCGTCAATCCTCAATCTTCAATACTCAATCCTCAATCCTCAATCCTCAATCCTCAATATTCAACACTCAACCCTCAACCGTCAATCCTCAATACACAACCACCAATCCTCAATTCTCAATACTCAATAGAACATCCTGAATTCTGATGGTTCAATACTCAATCCAGAATATTCAATAATCAAATCCCAAACCTCAAGCATCAATTCTCAACACTCAATCCTGAACATTCAGTCCTCTCTCTTCAATCCTACATCCTCAACACTCAATCCTCAAGCGTCAATCCTCAATACTCAATCCTCAATCCTCAATCATCAATCCTCAATCTTCAATACTCAAGCCTCAATCCTCAATCCTCAATCCTCAACCCTCAATCCTCATTTCTCAATCCTCAATCCTCAACCATCAGTCCTCATCCTCAATTCTCAATTCTCAATCCTCAATCCTGAATTCTCAATCTTCAATCCTCAATAATCAACATCCAATCCTAGATCCTCAATCCACAATACTCAACCATCAATCCTCAATACTGAATCTTCAATCCTCAATCCTCAATCCTCAATCCTTAATCCTCAATCGTCAATCTTCAGTCCTCAATACTCAATCTTCAATTCTCAATCTTCAATCCTCAATCCTCAATCCTCAATCCACAGTACTCAATCCTCAGTCCTCAAACCTCAATTCTGAATACTCAATCTTCAACCTTCAATTCTCAATCCTCAATCTTCAATCCTCAATACTAAATCTTCAATCCTCAATCCTCGATACTCAATCCTCAATTCTCAATCCTCAATCCTCAATCCCCAATCCTCAATCCTCAATCTTCATTCCTCAATACTCAATCTGCAATCCTCAAACCTCAATCCTCAGCCCTCAGCCCTCATCCTCCATTCTCAATACTCAATCCTCAATCCTGAATCTTCAATCCTCTATATTCAACCTTCAATCCTCAATACTCAATCCTCAATCCTCAGTACTCAATCCTCAGTCCTCAAACCTCAATTCTGAATCCTCAATCCTGAGTCCTCAATCTTCAATCCTCAATACTCAATCTGCAATCCTCAAACCTCAATCTTCAGCCCTCAGCCCTCATCCTCCATCCTCAATACTCAATCCTCAATCCTGAATCTTCAATCCTCTATATTCAATCTTCAATACTCAATACTCAATCCTCAATCCTTAATCCTCAATCGTCAACCTTCAGTCCTCAATACTCAATCTTCAATTCTCAATCTTCAATCCTCAATCCTCAATCCTCAATCCTCAGTACTCAATCCTCAGTCTTCAAACCTCAATTCTGAATACTCAATCTTCAACCCTCAATTCTCAATCCTCAATCCTCAATCCTCAATCTTCAATCCTCCATCCTCAATCCTCAATCTTCAATCCTCAATACTCAATCCTCAATCCTCAATCCTCATTTCTCAATGCTCTATCCTCAGTCCTCAGTCCTCAAACATCAATCCTCAACCGTCAGCCCCCATCCTCAATCCTCAATCCTCGATCTTCAATCCTCAATCCTCAATCCTCAATACTCAATCTTCGATCCTCAATGCTTAGTCCTCAAACCTCAATTCTGAATCCTCAATACTGAATCCTCAATCTTCAGACCTCAGTCCTCAACAATCTGTTGTCAATCCACAATCCTCAATAGAATATCCTCAATTCAAAGTTTTCAATACTCAATACTCAATCTGCAATCTTCAAACCTCTATCCACAAAAACCAATTCTCATCACTCAACACTCAACACTCAGTCCTCAATGTTCAATCCTCAATCCTCAATTCCCAATCTTCAATCCTCAATACTGAATCTTCAATACTCAATCCTCAATCCTCAATCCTCAATCCTCATTCCTCAATCATCAATCCTCAATCTTCAATACTCAATTCTCAATCCTCAATCGTCAGTTTTCTATCCTCAATACTCAATCTTCAATCCTCAACACTCAATCCTCAATCCTCAATCCTCAATCCTCATTCTTCAATCCTCAGTACCCAATCCTCAATCTTCAATCCTCGATCCTCAATCCTCAATCCTCAATCCTCAATCCTCATTCCTCAATCATCAATCCTCAATCTTCAATACTCAATTCTCAATCCTCAATCGTCAGTCTTCTATCCTCAATACTCAATCTTCAATCCTCAATACTCAATCCTCAATCCTCAATCCTCAATCCTCATTCGTCAATCCTCAGTACCCAATCCTCAATCTTCAATCCTCAATCCTCAATCCTCAATTCTCAATCCTCTATCTTCAATCCTCAATACTAAATCTTCAATCCTCAATCCTCGATACTCAATCCTCAATTCTCAATCCTCAATCGTCAGTCTTCTATCCTCAATACTCAATCTTCAATCCTCAATCCTCAATCCTCAATCCTCAATCTTCAATACTCAATCCTCAATCCTCAATCCTCAATCCTCAATATTCAACACTCAACCCTCAACCGTCAATCCTCAATACTCAACCACCAATCCTCAATTCTCAATACTCAATAGAACATCCTGAATTCTGATGGTTCAATACTCAATCCAGAATATTCAATAATCAAATCCCAAACCTCAAGCATCAATTCTCAACACTCAATCCTGAACATTCAGTCCTCTCTCTTCAATCCTACATCCTCAACACTCAATCCTCAAGCGTCAATCCTCAATACTCAATCCTCAATCCTCAATCATCAATCCTCAATCTTCAATACTCAATCCTCAATCCTCAATCTTCAATCATCAATCCTCAATCTTCAACAGTCAATCCTCAATCCTCAATCCTCAATACTAACCATCAATCCTCATTTCTCGATACTCAATAGAATATCCTGAATTCTCAGGATTCTATACTCAAACCTCAATCCTCAACCCTCAGCCCTCATTCTCAATCCTCAATCCTCAATCTTCAATATTCAATCCCCAATACTCAGTCTTCAATCCTCAATCCTCAATCCTCAATCCTCAGCACTCAGTCCTCAAACCTCAATGCTCAATCCTCAATCCCCAATCCTCAATCCTCAATCCTCAATCACCAATCCTCAATCTTCAATACTCATTCCTCAATCCTGAATCCCCAATCCTCAATCTTCAATCATCAATCCTCAATCTTCAACACTCAATCCTCAATCCTCAATCTTCAATACTAACCATCAATCCTCAATTCTCGATACTCAATAGAATATCCTGAATTCTCAGGATTCAATACTGAAACCTCAACCCTCAAGCCTCAGCCCTCATCCTCCATCCTCAATCGCCAATCCTCAATCCTGAATCTTCAATCCTCAACATTCAATCTTCTATCCTCAATCCTCAAACCTCAATCCTCAATCCTCAATCCTCAGTGATCAATACTCAATCTTCAATACTCAATCCTCAATCCTCAATCCTCAATCCACAATCCTCAATCCTCAATGCCCAATCCTTATTTCTCAACCCTCAATCCTCAACCCTTAGTCCTCATCCTCAATTCTCAATTCTCAATCCTCAATCCTCAATTCTCAATCTTCATCCTCAATAATCAATCTCCAATCCTAGATACTCAATCCTCAATCCTCAATCCCCAATCTTCAATCCTCAATATTCAATCTCCTATCCTAGATCCTCAATCCTCAATCCTCAATCCTCAATCCTCAATCCTCATTCTTCAAACCTCAATACCCAATTCTCAATCTTCATCCTCAATAATCAATCTCCAATCCTAGATCCTCAATCCTCAATCCTCAATCCCCAATCTTCAATACTCAATAATCAATCTCCAATCCTAGATCCTCAATCCTCAATCCTCAATCCTCAATCCTCAATCCTCATTCTTCAAACCTCAATACCCAATCCTCAATCTTCAATCCTTAATGCTCAGTCCTCAATCCTCAAGCCTCAGTCCTCAATCCTCAATCCTCTATCCTCAAACCTCAATCCTCAAACGTCAGTCCTCTTCCTCAATCCTCAACCCTCAATCCTCAGTTCTCAATATTTAATCATCAATAATCAATCTTCAATACTCAATCATCAATCCTCAATCCTCAATCCTCAATCCTCAATATTCAACACTCAACCCTCAACCATCAATCCTCAATACTCAACCATCAATCATCAATTCTCAATACTCAATAGAACATCCTGAATTCTTATGGTTCAGTACTCAATCCAGAATATTCAATAATCAAATCACAAACCTCAAGCATCAATTCTCAACACTCAATCCTCAACACTCAGTCCTCTCTCTTCAATCCTACATCCTCAACCGTCAGCCCCCATCCTCAATCCTCAATCCTCGACCTTCAATCCTCAATCCTCAATCCTCAATACTCAATCTTCAATCCCCAATCCTTAGTCCTCAAACCTCAATTCTGAATCCTCAATCCTGAATCCTCAATCTTCAGACCTCAGTCCTAATCAATCTGTTGTCAATCCTCAATCCTCAATAGAATATCCTCAATTCAAAGCTTTCAATACTCAATACTCAATCTGCAATCTTCAAACCTCTATCCACAAACATCAATTCTCATCACTCAACACTCAACACTCAGTCCTCAATATTCAATCCTCAATCCTCAATTCCCAATCTTCAATCCTCAATACTGAATCTTCAATCCTCAATCCTCAATCCACAATCCTCAGTCCTCAGTCCTCAAACCTCAATCCTCAATCCTCAATCCTCAATCCTCAATCCTGAATCCTCAATCTTCAATCCTCAATACTCAATCTGCAATCCTCAAACCTCAATCTTCAGCCCTCAGCCCTCATCCTCCATCCTCAATACTCAATCCTCAATCCTGAATCTTCAATCCTCTATATTCAATCTTCAATACTCAATACTCAATCCTCAATCCTCAGTGATCAATACTCAATCGTCAATACTGAATCCTCAATCCTCAATCCTCAATCCTCAATCCTCAACCCTCAATCCTCATTTCTCAATCCTCAATCCTCAATCCTCAATCCTTAATCCTCAATCGTCAACCTTCAGTCCTCAATACTCAATCTTCAATTCTCAATCTTCAATCCTCAATCCTCAATCCTCAATCCTCAGTACTCAATCCTCAGTCCTCAAACCTCAATTCTGAATACTCAATCTTCAACCCTCAATTCTCAATCCTCAATCCTCAATCCTCAATCTTCAATCCTCCATCCTCAATCCTCAATCTTCAATCCTCAATACTCAATCCTCAATCCTCAATCCTCATTTCTCAATGCTCTATCCTCAGTCCTCAGTCCTCAAACATCAATCCTCAACCGTCAGCCCCCATCCTCAATCCTCAATCCTCGATCTTCAATCCTCAATCCTCAATCCTCAATACTCAACCTTCGATCCTCAATGCTTAGTCCTCAAACCTCAATTCTGAATCCTCAATACTGAATCCTCAATCTTCAGACCTCAGTCCTCAACAATCTGTTGTCAATCCACAATCCTCAATAGAATATCCTCAATTCAAAGTTTTCAATACTCAATACTCAATCTGCAATCTTCAAACCTCTATCCACAAAAATCAATTCTCATCACTCAACACGCAACACTCAGTCCTCAATGTTCAATCCTCAATCCTCAATTCCCAATCTTCAATCCTCAATACTGAATCTTCAATACTCAATCCTCAATCCTCAATCCTCAGTACTCAATCCTCAGTCCTCAAACCTCAATTCTGAATCCTCAATCCTGAGTCCTCAATCTTCGGCCCTCAGTCCACAACTATCAATTGTCAATCCTCAATCCTCAATAGAATATCCGCAATTCACAGCTTTCAATACTCAATACTCAAACTGCAATCTTCAAACCTCTATCCACAAACATCAATTCTCATCACTCAACCCTCAACACTCAGTCCTCAACGTTCAATCCTCAATCCTCAATCCTCAATCCTCAATCGTCAATCTTCAATCCTCAATACTCAATCTTCAATCCTCAATCCTCAATCCTCAATCCTCAATCCTCATTCTTCAATCCTCAGTACCCAAACCTCAATCTTCAATCCTCAATCCTCAATCCTCAATTCTCAATCCTCAACCGTCAGTCCTCAGTCCTCAAACCTCAATCCTCAACCCTCAGCCCTCATCGTCAATCCTCAATCCTCAATCCTCAATCCTCAACCTTCAATCCTCAATACTCAATCTTCAATCCTCAATCATCAATCCTCATTTCTCAATCCTCTATCTTCAATCCTCAATACTAAATCTTCAATCCTCAATCCTCGATCCTCAATTCTCAATCCTCAATCGTCAGTCTTCTATCCTCAATACTCAATCTTCAATCCACAACAGTCAATCCTCAATCCTCAATCCTCATTCTTCAATCCTCAATACCAAACCCTCAACCTTCAATCCTCAATCCTCAATCCTCAATTCTCGATCGCCTATCTTCAATCCTCAATACTAAATCTTCATTCCTCGATCCTCAATCCTCAATCATCAATCCTCATTCTACAATCCTCAATACTCAATCTTGAATCATCAATCCTCAATTCTCAATCCTCAATCCTAAATACTCAATCGTCACTCCTCAATCCCAAATCCTCAATCTTCAATCCTCTATCTTCAATCCTCAATCCTCAATCCTCAATCCTCAATCCTCAATGCTCAATCATCAATCCTCAATCTTCAATACTTGATACTCAATCCTCAATCTTCAATCCTCAATACTCAATCTTCAATCCTAAATCCTCAATCCTCAATCCCCAATCCTCAATCCTCAATCTTCATTCCTCAATACTCAATCTGCAATCCTCAAACCTCAATCCTCAGCCCTCAGCCCTCATCCTCCATTCTCAATACTCAATCCTCAATCCTGAATCTTCAATCCTCTATATTCAACCTTCAATCCTCAATACTCAATCCTCAATCCTCAGTGATCAATACTCAATCGTCAATACTGAATCCTCAATCCTCAATCCTCAATCCTCAATCCTCAACCCTCAATCCTCATTTCTCAATCCTCAATCCTCAACCCTCAGTCCTCATCCTCAATTCTCAATTCTCAATCCTCAATCCTGAATTCTCAACCTTCAATCCTCAATAATCAACCTCCAATCCTAGATCCTCAATCCACAATACTCAACCATCAATCCTCAATACTGAATCTTCAATCCTCAATCCTCAATCCTCAATCCTTAATCCTCAATCGTCAATCTTCAGTCCTCAATACTCAATCTTCAATTCTCAATCTTCAATCCTCAATCCTCAATCCTCAATCCTCAGTACTCAATCCTCAGTCCTCAAACCTCAATTCTGAATCCTCAATCCTGAGTCCTCAATCTTCGGCCCTCAGTCCTCAACTATCAATTGTCAATCCTCAATCCTCAATAGAATATCCGCAATTCACAGCTTTCAATACTCAATACTCAAGCTGCAATCTTCAAACCTCTATCCATAAACATCAATTCTCATCACTCAACCCTCAACACAAAGTCCTCAACATTCAATCCTCAATCCTCAGTCCTCAATCCTCAATCGTCAATCTTCAATCCTCAATACTCAATCTTCAATCCTCAATCCTAAATCCTCAATCCTCAATCCTCATTCTTCAATCCTCAGTACCCAAACCTCAATCTTCAATCCTCAATCCTCAATCCTCAATTCCCAATCCTCAACCGTCAGTCCTCAGTCCTCAAACCTCAATCCTCAACCCTCAGCCCTCATCGTCAATCCTCAATCCTCAATCCTCAATCCTCAACCTTCAATCCTCAATACTGAATCTTCAATCCTCAATCCTCAATCCACAATCCTCAGTCCTCAGTCCTCAAACCTCAATACTCAATCCTCAATCCCCAATCCTCAATCCTAAATTTTCAATCATCAATACTAAATCGTCAATCCTCAATCCTCGATCCTCAATCCTCAATCCTCAATCCTCAATCGTCAGTCTTCTGTCCTCAATACTCAATCTACAATCCTCAATCCTCAATCCTCAATCCTCAATCTTCAATACTCAATCCTCAATCCTCAATCCTCAATCCTCAAAATTCAACACTCAACCCTCAACCATCAATCCTCAGTACTCAACCACCAATCCTCAATTCTCAATACTCAATAGAACATCCTGAATTCTGATGGTTCAATACTCAATCCAGAATATTCAATATTCAAATCCCAAACCTCAAGCATCAATTCTCAACACTCAATCCTCAACATTCAGTCCTCTCTCTTCAATCCTACATCCGCAACACTCAATCCTCAAGCGTCAATCCTCAATACTCAATCCTCAATCCTCAATCATCAATCCTCAATCTTCAATACTCAATCCTCAATCCTCAATCCTCAATCCTCAATACTCAACCATCAATCCTAAATTCTCAATGCACAATAGAATATCTTGAATTCTCAGGATTCTATACTCAAACCTCCATCCTCAACCCTCAGCCCTCATTCTCAATTCTCAATTCTCAATCCTCAATCCTCAATCCTCAACCTTCAATCCCCAAAAATCAATCTCCAATCCTAGATCTTCAATCCCCAATCCTCAGTCCTTGATCCTCAATCTTCAATCCTCAATCGCCAGTCCTCAATCTTCAATCCTCTATGCTCAATCGTCAATCCTCAAGCCTCAGTCCTCAATCCTCAATCCTCAATCCTCAAACCTCAATCCTCAACCGTCAGTCCTCGTCCTCAATCCTCAAACCTCAATCCTCATTCTTCAATCCTCAATACCCAATTCTCAATCTTCAATCCTCAATCCTAAATCCTCAATTCTCAATCCTTAATCCTCAGTCCTCAGTCCTCAAACCTCAATCCTCAACCCTCAGCCCTAATCCTGAATATGCAATCCTCAATCCTCAATCCTCAGCCCTCTGTCTTCAAACCTCAATGCTCAATCCTCAATCCCCAATCCTCAATCCTCAATCCTCAATCATCAATCATCAATCTTCAATACTCATTCCTCAATCCTCAATCCCCAATCCTCAATCTTCAATCATCAATCCTCAATCTTCAACACTCAATCCTCAATCCTCAATCTTCATTACTAACCATCAATCCTCAATTCTCGATACTCAATAGAATATCCTGAATTCTCAGGATTCAATACTGAAACCTCAACCCTCAAGCCTCAGCCCTCATCCTCCATCCTCAATCGCCAATCCTCAATCCTGAATCTTCAATCCTCAACATTCAATCTTCTATCCTCAATCCTCAAACCTCAATCCTCAATCCTCAATCCTCAGTGATCAATACTCAATCTTCAATCTTCAATCCTCAATCCTCAATTCTCAACACTCTATCTTCAATCCTCAATACTAAATCTTCAATCCTCAATCCTCGATCCTCAATTCTCAATCCTCAATCGTCAGTCTTCTATCCTCAATACTCAATCTTCAATCCACAACACTCAATCCTCAATCCTCAATCCTCAATCCTCATTCTTCAATCCTCAATACCCAATCCTCAATCTTCAATACTCAATACTCAATCCTCGATTCTCAATCGCCTATCTTCAATCCTCAATACTAAATCTTCAATCCTCGATCCTCAATCCTCAATCCTCAATCCTCATTCTACAATCCTCAATACACAATCTTGAATCATCAATCCTCAATTCTCAATCCTCAATCCTAAATACTCAATCGTCACTCCTCAATCCTCAATCTTCAATCCTCAATCTTCAATCCTCAATCCTCAATCCTCAATCCTCAATCCTCAATGCTCAATCATCAATCCTCAATCTTCAATACTTAATACTCAATCCTCAATCTTCAATCCTCAATACTCAATCTTCAATCCTAAATCATCAATCCTCAATCCCCAATCCTCAATCCTCAATCCTGAATCCTCAATCTTCAATCCTCAATACTCAATCTGCAATCCTCAAACCTCAATCCTCAGCCCTCAGCCCTCACCCTCCATCCTCAATACTCAATCCTCAATCCTGAATCTTCAATCCTCTATAATCAGCCTTCAATCCTCAATACTCAATCCTCAATCCTCAGTGATCAATACTCAATCGTCAATACTGAATCCTCAATCCTCAATCCTCAATCCTCAAACCTCAACCCACAATCCTCATTTCTCAATCCTCAATCCTCAACCCTCAGTCCTCATCCTCAATTCTCAATTCTCAATTCTCAATACTCAATCCTGAATTCTCAATCTTCAATCCTCAATAATCAACCTCCAATCCTAGATCCTCAATCCACAATACTCAACCATCAATCCTCAATACTGAATCTTCAATCCTCAATCCTCACTCCTCAATCCTTAATCCTCAATCGTCAATCTTCAGTCCTCAATACTCAATCTTCAATTCTCAATATTCAATCCTCAATCCTCATCCTCAATCCTCAGTACTCAATCCTCAGTCCTCAAACCTCAATCCTGAATCCTCAATCCTGAGTCCTCAATCTTCGGCCCTCAGTCCTCAACTATCAATTGTCAATCCTCAATCCTCAATAGAATATCCTCAATTCACAGCTTTCAATACTCAATACTCAAACTGCAATCTTCAAACCTTTATCCACAAACATCAATTCTCATCACTCAACCCTCAACACTCAGTCCTCAACGTTCAATCCTCAATCCTCAATCCTCAATCCTCAATCGTCAATCTTCAATCCTCAATCCTCAATCTTCAATCCTCAATCCTCAATCCTCAATCCTCAATCCTCATTCTTCAATCCTCAGTACCCAAACCTCAATCTTCAATCCTCAATCCTCAATCCTCAATTCTCAATCCTCAATCGTCAGTCCACAGTCCTCAAACCTCAATCCTTAACCCTCAGCCCTCACAGTCAATCCTTAATCCTCAATCCTCAATCCTCAACCTTCAATCCTCAATACTCAATCTTCAATCCTCAATCATCAATCCTCAATTCTCAATCCTCTATCTTCAATCCTCAATACTAAATCTTCAATCCTCAATCCTCGATACTCAATCCTCAATTCTCAATCCTCAATCGTCAGTCTTGTATCCTCAATACTCAATCTTCAATCCTCAGCACTCAATCCTCAATCCTCAATCCTCAATCCTCATTCTTCAATCCTCAATACCCAATCCTCAATACCCAATCCTCAATCTTCAATCCTCAATCCTCAATCCTCAATTCTCAATCCTCTATCTTCGATCCTCAATACTAAATCTTCAATCCTCGATCTTCAATCCTCAATCCTCGATCTTCAATCCTCAATCCTCAATCCACAATCCTCAGTCCTCAGTCCTCAAACCTCAATACTCAATCCTCAATCCCCAATCCTCAATCCTCAATTTTCAATCATCAATACTAAATCGTCAATCCTCAATCCTCGATCCTCAATCCTCAATCCTCAATCCTCAATCGTCAGTCTTCTACCCTCAATACTCAATCTTCAATCCTCAATCCTCAATCCTCAATCCTCAATCTTCAATACTCAATCCTCAATCCTCAATCCTCAATCCTCAATATTCAACACTGAACCCTCAACCATCAATCCTCAATACTCAACCACCAATCCTCAATTCTCAATACTCAATAGAACATCCTGAATTCTGATGGTTCAATACTCAATCCTGAATATTCAATATTCAAATCCCAAACCTCAAGCATCAATTCTCAACACTCAATCCTCAACATTCAGTCCTCTCTCTTCAATCCTACATCCTCAACACTCAATCCTCAATCCTCAATTCTTAATCCTCAATCGTCAACCTTCAGTCCTCAATACTCAATCTTCAATTCTCAATCTTCAATCCTCAATCCTCAATCCTCAATCCTCAGTACTCAATCCTCAGTCCTCAAACCTCAATTCTGAATACTCAATCTTCAACCCTCAACTCTCAATCCTCAATCCTCAATCCTCAATCTTCAATCCTCCATCCTCAATCCTCAATCTTCAATCCTCAATACTCAATCCTCAATCCTCAATCCTCATTTCTCAATGCTCTATCCTCAGTCCTCAGTCCTCAAACATCAATCCTCAACCGTCAGCCCCCATCCTCAATCCTCAATCCTCGATCTTCAACCCTCAATCCTCAATCCTCAATACTCAATCTTCGATCCTCAATCCTTAGTCCTCAAACCTCAATTCTGAATCCTCAATACTGAAACCTCAATCTTCAGACCTCAGTCCTACGAATCTGTTGTCAATCCACAATCCTCAATAGAATATCCTCAATTCAAAGTTTTCAATACTCAATACTCAATCTGCAATCTTCAAACCTCTATCCACAAAAATCAATTCTCATCACTCAACACTCAACACTCAGTCCTCAATGTTCAATCCTCAATCCTCAATTCCCAATCTTCAATCCTCAATACTGAATCTTCAATACTCAATCCTCAATCCTCAATCCTCAATCCTCATTCCTCAATCATCAATCCTCAATCTTCAATACTCAATTCTCAATCCTCAATCGTCAGTTTTCTATCCTCAATACTCAATCTTCAATCCTCAACACTCAATCCCCAATCCTCAATCCTCAATCCTCATTCTTCAATCCTCAGTACCCAATCCTCAATCTTCAATCCTCAATCCTCAATCCTCAATCCTCAATCCTCAATCCTCATTCCTCAATCATCAATCCTCAATCTTCAATACTCAATTCTCAATCCTCAATCGTCAGTCTTCTATCCTCAATACTCAATCTTCAATCCTCAACACTCAATCCTCAATCCTCAATCCTCAATCCTCATTCGTCAATCCTCAGTACCCAATCCTCAATCTTCAATCCTCAATCCTCAATCCTCAATTCTCAATCCTCTATCTTCAATCCTCAATACTAAATCTTCAATCCTCAATCCTCGATACTCAATCCTCAATTCTCAATCCTCAATCGTCAGTCATCTATCCTCAATACTCAATCTTCAATCCTCAATCCTCAATCCTCAATCCTCAATCTTCAATACTCAATCCTCAATCCTCAATCCTCAATCCTCAATATTCAACACTCAACCCTCAACCGTCAATCCTCAATACTCAACCACCAATCCTCAATTCTCAATACTCAATAGAACATCCTGAATTCTGATGGTTCAGTACTCAATCCAGAATATTCAATAATCAAATCCCAAACCTCAAGCATCAATTCTCAACACTCAATCCTGAACATTCAGTCCTCTCTCTTCAATCCTACATCCTCAACACTCAATCCTCAAGCGTCAATCCTCAATACTCAATCCTCAATCCTCAATCATCAATCCTCAATCTTCAATACTCAATCCTCAATCCTCAATCCTCAATCCTCAACCCTCAATCCTCATTTCTCAATCCTCAATACTCAACCATCAGTCCTCATCCTCAATTCTCAATTCTCAATCCTCAATCCTGAATTCTCAATCTTCAATCCTCAATAATCAACATCCAATCCTAGATCCTCAATCCACAATACTCAACCATCAATCCTCAATACTGAATCTTCAATCCTCAATCCTCAATCCTCAATCCTCAATCCTTAATCCTCAATCCTCAATACTCAATCTTCAATCCTCAATACTCAATCCTCAATCGTCAATCCTCAATCCCCAATCCTCAATCTTCAATGCTCAATCCTCAATCCTCAATCCTCAATCCTCAATCCTCAATCTTCAATCCTCAATACTCAATCCTCAATCCTCAATCCTCAATCTTCAATCCTCAATCCTCAATCCTCAATCTTCAATCCTCAATACTCAATCCTCAATCCTCAATCCTCATTTCTCAATGCTCTATCCTCAGTCCTCAGTCCTCAAACATCAATCCTCAACCGTCAGCCCCCATCCTCAATCCTCAATCCTCGATCTTCAATCCTCAATCCTCAATCCTCGATACTCAATCTTCGATCCACAATCCTTAGTCCTCAAACCTCAATTCTGAATCCTCAATACTGAATCCTCAAGCTTCAGACCTCAGTCCTCAACAATCTGTTGTCAATCCTCAATCCTCAATAGAATATCCTCAATTCAAAGTTTTCAATACTCAATACTCAATCTGCAATCTTCAAACCTCTATCCACAAAAATCAATTCTCATCACTCAACACTCAACACTCAGTCCTCAATGTTCAATCCTCAATCCTCAATTCCCAATCTTCAATCCTCAATACTGAATCTTCAATACTCAATCCTCAATCCTCAATCCTCAATCCTCATTCCTCAATCATCAATACTCAATCTTCAATACTCAATTCTCAATCCTCAATCGTCAGTTTTCTATCCTCAATACACAATCTTCAATCCTCAACACTCAATCCTCAATCCTCAATCCTCAATCCTTATTCTTCAATCCTCAGTACCCAATCCTCAATCTTCAACCCTCGATCCTCAATCCTCAATCCTCAATCCTCATTCTTCAATCATCAATCCTCAATCTTCAATACTCAATTCTCAATCCTCAATCGTCAGTCTTCTATCCTCAATACTCAATCTTCAATCCTCAACACTCAATCCTCAATCCTCAATCCTCAATCCTCAATCCTCATTCGTCAATCCTCAGTACCCAATCCTCAATCTTCAATCCTCAATCCTCAATCCTCAATTCTCAATCCTCTATCTTCAATCCTCAATACTAAATCTTCAATCCTCAATCCTCGATACTCAATCCTCAATTCTCAATCCTCAATCCTCAATCCTCAATCCTCAATCGTCAATCTTCAATCCTCAATACTCAATCTTCAATCCTCAATCCTCAATCCTCAATCCTCAATCCTCATTCTTCAATCCTCAGTACCCAAACCTCAATCTTCAATCCACAATCCTCAATCCTCAATTCTCAATCCTCAATCGTCAGTCCACAGTCCTCAAACCTCAATCCTCGACCCTCAGCCCTCATCGTCAATCCTCAATCCTCAATCCTCAATCCTCAACCTTCAATCCTCAATACTCAATCTTCAATCCTCAATCATCAATCCTCAATTCTCAATCCTCTATCTTCAATCCTCAATACTAAATCTTCAATCCTCAATCCTCGATACTCAATCCTCAATTCTCAATCCTCAATCGTCAATCTTCTATCCTCAATACTCAATCTTCAATCCTCAGCACTCAATCCTCAATCCTCAATCCTCAATCCTCATTCTTCAATCCGCAATACCCAATCCTCAATCTTCAATCCTCAATCCTCAATACTCAATTCTCAATCCTCTATCTTCAATCCTCAATACTAAATCTTCAATCCTCGATCTTCAATCCTCAATCCTCAATCCACAATCCTCAGTCCTCAGTCCTCAAACCTCAATACTCAATCCTCAATCCCCAATCCTCAATCCTCAATTTTCAATCATCAATACTAAATCGTCAATCCTCAATCCTCGATCCTCAATCCTCAATCCTCAATCCTCAATCGTCAGTCTTATATCCTCAATACTCAATCTTCAATCCTCAATCCTCAATCCTCAATCCTCAATCTTCAATACTCAATCCTCAATCCTCAATCCTCAATCCTCAATATTCAACACTCAACCCTCAACCATCAATCCTCAATACTCAACCACCAATCCTCAATTCTCAATACTCAATAGAACATCCTGAATTCTGATGGTTCAATACTCAATCCAGAATATTCAATATTCAAATCCCAAACCTCAAGCATCAATTCTCAACACTCAATCCTCAACATTCAGTCCTCTCTCTTCAACCCTACATCCTCAACACTCAATCCTCAAGCGTCAATCCTCAATACTCAATACTCAATCCTCAATTATCAATCCTCAATCTTCAATACTCAATCCTCAATCCTCAATCCTCAATCCACAATACTCAACCATCAATTCTAAATTCTCAATGCTCAATAGAATATCCTGAATTCTCAGGATTCTATACTCAAACCTCCATCCTCAACCCTCAGCCCTCATTCTCAATCCTCAATCCTCAATCCTCAATATTCAATCCCCAATACTCAATCTTCAATCCTCTATCCTCAATCCTCAATCCTCAATCCTCAACCCTGAGTCACAAATCCTCAACCTTCAATACTCAATCGTCAATCCTCAGTCGTCAATCCTCAATCCTCAATCCTCGTTCCTCAAGCCTCAATCCTCAACCCTCAGTCCACATCCTCAATTCTCAATTCTCAATCCTCAATCCTCAATCCTCAACCTTCAATCCCCAAAAATCAATCTCCAATCCTAGATCTTCAATCCCCAATCCTCAGTCCTTAATCCTCAATCTTCAATCCTCAATCGCCAGTCCTCAATCTTCAATCCTCTATGCTCAATCGTCAATCCTCTAGCCTCAGTCCTCAATCCTCAATCCTCAATCCTCAAACCTCAATCCTCAACCGTCAGTCCTCGTCCTCAATCCTCAACCCTCAATCCTCATTCTTCAATCCTCAATACCCAATTCTCAATCTTCAATCCTCAATCCTAAATCCTCAATTCTCAATCCTCAATCCTCAGTCCTCAGTCCTCAAACCTCAATCCTCAGCCCTCAGCCCTAATCCTGAATACTCAATCCTCAATCCTCAATCCTCAGCCCTCTGTCCTCAAACCTCAATGCTCAATCCTCAATCCCCAATCCTCAATCCTCAATCCTCAATCATCAATCATCAATCTTCAATACTCATTCCTCAATCCTCAATCCCCAATCCTCAATCTTCAATCATCAATCCTCAATCTTCAACAGTCAATCCTCAATCCTCAATCCTCAATACTGACCATCAATCCTCATTTCTCGATACTCAATAGAATATCCTGAATTCTCAGGATTCTATACTCAAACCTCAATCCTCAACCCTCAGCCCTCATTCTCAATCCTCAATCCTCAATCTTCAATATTCAACCCCAATACTCAGTCTTCAATCCTCAATCCTCAATCCTCAATCCTCAGCACTCAGTCCTCAAACCTCAATGCTCAATCCTCAATCCCCAATCCTCAATCCTCAATCCTCAATCACCAATCCTCAATCTTCAATACTCATTCCTCAATCCTGAATCCCCATTCCTCAATCTTCAATCATCAATCCTCAATCTTTAACACTCAATCCTCAATCCTCAATCTTCAATACTAACCATTAATCCTCAATTCTCGATACTCAATAGAATATCCTGAATTCTCAGGATTCAATACTGAAACCTCAACCCTCAAGCCTCAGCCCTCATCCTCCATCCTCAATCGCCAATCCTCAATCCTGAATCTTCAATCTTCAACATTCAATCTTCTATCCTCAATCCTCAAACATCAATCCTCAATCCTCAATCCTCAGTGATCAATACTCAATCTTCAATACTCAATCCTCAATCCTCAATCCTCAATCCACAATCCTCAATCCTCAATGCCCAATCCTTATTTCTCAACCCTCAATCCTCAACCCTTAGTCCTCATCCTCAATTCTCAATTCTCAATCCTCAATCCTCAACTCTCAATCTTCATCCTCAATAATCAATCTCCAATCCTAGATACTCAATCCTCAATCCTCAATCCCCAATTTTCAATCCTCAATATTCAATCTCCTATCCTAAATCCTCAATCCTCAATCCTCATTCTTCAAACCTCAATACCCAATTCTCAATCTTCATCCTCAATAATCAATCTCCAATCCTAGATCCTCAATCCTCAATCCTCAATCCCCAATCTTCAATCCTCAATAATCAATCTCCAATCCTAGATCCTCAATCCTCAATCCTCAATCCTCAATCCTCAATCCTCATTCTTCAAACCTCAATACCCAATCCTCAATCTTCAATCCTCAATCCTCAATCCTCAATATTCAACACTCAACCCTCAACCATCAATCCTCAATACTCAACCATCAATCATCAATTCTCAATACTCAATAGAACATCCTGAATTCTTATGGTTCAGTACTCAATCCAGAATATTCAATAATCAAATCACAAACCTCAAGCATCAATTCTCAACACTCAATCCTCAACACTCAGTCCTCTCTCTTCAATCCTACATCCTCAACCCTCAATCCTCAAGCGTCAATCCTCAGTCCTCAAACCTCAATCCTCAATCGTCAGTCTTCAATCCTCAATACTCAATCTTCAATCCTCAATCCTCAAACCTCAATCCTCAATCCTCATTCTTCAATCCTCAATACCCAATACTCAATCTTCAATCCTCAATCCCCAATCCTCATTTCTCAATGCTCTATCCTCAGTCCTCAGTCCTCAAACCTGAATCCTCAACCGTCAGCCCCCATCCTCAATCCTCAATCCTCGACCTTCAATCCTCAATCCTCAATCCTCAATCCTGAATCCTCAATCTTCAATCCTCAATACTCAATCTGCAATCCTCAAACCTCAATCTTCAGCCCTCAGCCCTCATCCTCCATCCTCAATACTCAATCCTCAATCCTGAATCTTCAATCCTCTATATTCAATCTTCAATACTCAATACTCAATCCTCAATCCTCAGTGATCAATACTCAATCGTCAATACTGAATCCTCAATCCTCAATCCTCAATCCTCAATCCTCAACCCTCAATCCTCATTTCTCAATCCTCAATCCTCAACCCTCAGTCCTCATCCTCAATTCTCAATTCTCAATCCTCAATCCTGAATTCTCAATCTTCAATCCTCAATAATCAACATCCAATCCCAGATCCTCAATCCACAATACTCAACCATCAATCCTCAATACTGAATCTTCAATCCTCAATCCTCAATCCTCAATCCTTATTCCTCAATCGTCAACCTTCAGTCCTCAATACTCAATCTTCAATTCTCAATCTTCAATCCTCAATCCTCAATCCTCAATCCTCAGTACTCAATCCTCAGTCCTCAAACCTCAATTCTGAATACTCAATCTTCAACCCTCAATTCTCAATCCTCAATCCTCAATCCTCAATCTTCAATCCTCCATCCTCAATCCTCAATCTTCAATCCTCAATACTTAATCCTGAATCCTCAATCCTCAATCCTCATTTCTCAATGCTCTATCCTCAGTCCTCAGTCCTCAAACATCAATCCTCAACCGTCAGCCCCCATCCTCAATCCTCAATCCTCGATCTTCAATCCTCAATCCTCAATCCTCAATACTCAATCTTCGATCCTCAATCCTTAGTCCTCAAACCTCAATTCTGAATCCTCAATACTGAATCCTCAATCTTCAGACCTCAGTCCTCAACAATCTGTTGTCAATCCACAATCCTCAATAGAATATCCTCAATTCAAAGTTTTCAATACTCAATACTCAATCTGCAATCTTCAAACCTCTATCCACAAAAATCAATTCTCATCACTCAACACTCAACACTCAGTCCTCAATGTTCAATCCTCAATCCTCAATTCCCAATCTTCAATCCTCAATACTGAATCTTCAATACTCAATCCTCAATCCTCAATCCTCAATCCTCATTCCTCAATCATCAATCCTCAATCTTCAATACTCAATTCTCAATCCTCAATCGTCAGTTTTCTATCCTTAATACTCAATCTTCAATCCTCAACACTCAATCCTCAATCCTCAATCCTCAATCCTCATTCTTCAATCCTCAGTACCCAATCCTCAATCTTCAATACTCATTCCTCAATCCTGAATCCCCAATCCTCAATCTTCAATCATCAATCCTCAATCTTTAACACTCAATCCTCAATCCTCAATCTTCAATACTAACCATTAATCCTCAATTCTCGATACTCAATAGAATATCCTGAATTCTCAGGATTCAATACTGAAACCTCAACCCTCAAGCCTCAGCCCTCATCCTCCATCCTCAATCGCCAATCCTCAATCCTGAATCTTCAATCTTCAACATTCAATCTTCTATCCTCAATCCTCAAACATCAATCCTCAATCCTCAATCCTCAGTGATCAATACTCAATCTTCAATACTCAATCCTTAATCCTCAATCCTCAATCCACAATCCTCAATCCTCAATGCCCAATCCTTATTTCTCAACCCTCAATCCTCAACCCTTAGTCCTCATCCTCAATTCTCAATTCTCAATCCTCAATCCTCAACTCTCAATCTTCATCCTCAATAATCAATCTCCAATCCTAGATACTCAATCCTCAATCCTCAATCCCCAATTTTCAATCCTCAATATTCAATCTCCTATCCTAAATCCTCAATCCTCAATCCTCATTCTTCAAACCTCAATACCCAATTCTCAATCTTCATCCTCAATAATCAATCTCCAATCCTAGATCCTCAATCCTCAATCCTCAATCCCCAATCTTCAATCCTCAATAATCAATCTCCAATCCTAGATCCTCAATCCTCAATCCTCAATCCTCAATCCTCAATCCTCATTCTTCAAACCTCAAAACCCAATCCTCAATCTTCAATCCTTAATGCTCAGTCCTCAATCCTCAAGCCTCAGTCCTCAATCCTCAATCCTCTATCCTCAAACCTCAATCCTCAAACGTCAGTCCTCTTCCTCAATCCTCAACCCTCAATCCTCAGTTCTCAATATTCAATCATCAATAATCAATCTTCAATACTCAATCATCAATCCTCAATCCTCAATCCTCAATCCTCAATATTCAACACTCAACCCTCAACCATCAATCCTCAATACTCAACCATCAATCATCAATTCTCAATACTCAATAGAACATCCTGAATTCTTATGGTTCAGTACTCAATCCAGAATATTCAATAATCAAATCACAAACCTCAAGCATCAATTCTCAACACTCAATCCTCAACACTCAGTCCTCTCTCTTCAATCCTACATCCTCAACCCTCAATCCTCAAGCGTCAATCCTCAGTCCTCAAACCTCAATCCTCAATCGTCAGTCTTCAATCCTCAATACTCAATCTTCAATCCTCAATCCTCAAACCTCAATCCTCAATCCTCATTCTTCAATCCTCAATACCCAATACTCAATCTTCAATCCTCAATCCCCAATCCTCATTTCTCAATGCTCTATCCTCAGTCCTCAGTCCTCAAACCTCAATCCTCAACCGTCAGCCCCCATCCTCAATCCTCAATCCTCGACCTTCAATCCTCAATCCTCAATCCTCAATCCTGAATCCTCAATCTTCAATCCTCAATACTCAATCTGCAATCCTCAAACCTCAATCTACAGCCCTCAGCCCTCATCCTCCATCCTCAATACTCAATCCTCAATCCTGAATCTTCAATCCTCTATATTCAATCTTCAATACTCAATACTCAATCCTCAATCCTCAGTGATCAATACTCAATCGTCAATACTGAATCCTCAATCCTCAATCCTCAATCCTCAATCCTCAACCCTCAATCCTCATTTCTCAATCCTCAATCCTCAACCCTCAGTCCTCATCCTCAATTCTCAATTCTCAATCCTCAATCCTGAATTCTCAATCTTCAATCCTCAATAATCAACATCCAATCCCAGATCCTCAATCCACAATACTCAACCATCAATCCTCAATACTGAATCTTCAATCCTCAATCCTCAATCCTCAATCCTTATTCCTCAATCGTCAACCTTCAGTCCTCAATACTCAATCTTCAATTCTCAATCTTCAATCCTCAATCCTCAATCCTCAATCCTCAGTACTCAATCCTCAGTCCTCAAACCTCAATTCTGAATACTCAATCTTCAACCCTCAATTCTCAATCCTCAATCCTCAATCCTCAATCTTCAATCCTCCATCCTCAATCCTCAATCTTCAATCCTCAATACTCAATCCTGAATCCTCAATCCTCAATCCTCATTTCTCAATGCTCTATCCTCAGTCCTCAGTCCTCAAACATCAATCCTCAACCGTCAGCCCCCATCCTCAATCCTCAATCCTCGATCTTCAATCCTCAATCCTCAATCCTCAATACTCAATCTTCGATCCTCAATCCTTAGTCCTCAAACCTCAATTCTGAATCCTCAATACTGAATCCTCAATCTTCAGACCTCAGTCCTCAACAATCTGTTGTCAATCCACAATCCTCAATAGAATATCCTCAATTCAAAGTTTTCAATACTCAATACTCAATCTGCAATCTTCAAACCTCTATCCACAAAAATCAATTCTCATCACTCAACACTCAACACTCAGTCCTCAATGTTCAATCCTCAATCCTCAATTCCCAATCTTCAATCCTCAATACTGAATCTTCAATACTCAATCCTCAATCCTCAATCCTCAATCCTCATTCCTCAATCATCAATCCTCAATCTTCAATACTCAATTCTCAATCCTCAATCGTCAGTTTTCTATCCTTAATACTCAATCTTCAATCCTCAACACTCAATCCTCAATCCTCAATCCTCAATCCTCATTCTTCAATCCTCAGTACCCAATCCTCAATCTTCAATACTCAATCCTCAATCCTCAATCCTCAATCCTCATTCCTCAATCATCAATCCTCAATCTTCAATACTCAATTCTCAATCCTCAATCGTCAGTCTTCTATCCTCAATACTCAATCTTCAATCCTCAACACTCAATCCACAATCCTCAATCCTCAATCCTCATTCGTCAATCCTCAGTACCCAATCCTCAATCTTCAATCCTCAATCCTCAATCCTCAATTCTCAATCCTCTATCTTCAATCCTCAATACTAAATCTTCAATCCTCAATCCTCGATCCTCAATCCTCAATCCTCAATCCTCAATCGCCAGTCTTATATCCTCAATACTCAATCTTCAATCCTCAATCCTCAATCCTCAATCCTCAATCTTCAATACTCAATCCTCAATCCTCAATCCTCAATCCTCAATATTCAACACTCAACCCTCAACCATCAATCCTCAATACTCAACCACCAATCCTCAATTCTCAATACTCAATAGAACATCCTGAATTCTGATGGTTCAATACTCAATCCAGAATATTCAATATTCAAATCCCAAACCTCAAGCATCAATTCTCAACACACAATCCTCAACATTCAGTCCTCTCTCTTCAATCCTACGTCCTCAACACTCAATCCTCAAGCGTCAATCCTCAATACTCAATACTCAATCCTCAATCATCAATCCTCAATCTTCAATACTCAATCCTCAATCCTCAATCCTCAATCCACAATACTCAACCATCAATCCTAAATTCTCAGTGCTCAATAGAATATCCTGAATTCTCAGGATTCTATACTCAAACCTCCATCCTCAACCCTCAGCCCTCATTCTCAATCCTCAATCCTCAATCCTCAATATTCAATCCCCAATACTCAATCTTCAATCCTCTATCCTCAATCCTCAATCCTCAATCCTCAACCCTCAGTCACAAATCCTCAACCTTCAATACTCAATCGTCAATCCTCAGTCCTCAATCCCCAATCCTCAATCCTCGTTCCTCAAGCCTCAATCCTCAACCCTCAGTCCACATCCTCAATTCTCAATTCTCAATCCTCAATCCTCAATCCTCAACATTCAATCACCAAAAATCAATCTCCAATCCTAGATCTTCAATCCCCAATCCTCAGTCCTTAATCCTCAATCTTCAATCCTCAATCGCCAGTCCTCAATCTTCAATCCTCTATGCTCAATCGTCAATCCTCTAGCCTCAGTCCTCAATCCTCAATCCTCAATCCTCAAACCTCAATCCTCAACCGTCAGTCCTCGTCCTCAATCTTCAACCCTCAATCCTCATTCTTCAATCCTCAATACCCAATTCTCAATCTTCAATCCTCAATCCTAGATCCTCAATTCTCAATCCTCAATCCTCAGTCCTCAGTCCTCAAACCTCAATCCTCAACCCTCAGCCCTAATCCTGAATACTCAATCCTCAATCCTCAATCCTCAGCCCTCTGTCCTCAAACCTCAATGCTCAATCCTCAATCCCCAATCCTCAATCCTCAATCCTCAATCATCAATCATCAATCTTCAATACTCATTCCTCAATCCTCAATCCCCAATCCTCAATCTTCAATCATCAATCCTCAATCTTCAACAGTCAATCCTCAATCCTCAATCCTCAATACTGACCATCAATCCTCATTTCTCGATACTCAATAGAATATCCTGAATTCTCAGGATTCTATACTCAAACCTCAATCCTCAACCCTCAGCCCTCATTCTCAATCCTCAATCCTCAATCTTCAATATTCAATCCCCAATACTCAGTCTTCAATCCTCAATCCTCAATCCTCAATCCTCAGCACTCAGTCCTCAAACCTCAATGCTCAATCCTCAATCCCCAATCCTCAATCCTCAATCCTCAATCACCAATCCTCAATCTTCAATACTCATTCCTCAATCCTGAATCCCCAATCCTCAATCTTCAATCATCAATCCTCAATCTTTAACACTCAATCCACAATCCTCAATCTTCAATACTAACCATTAATCCTCAATTCTCGATACTCAATAGAATATCCTGAATTCTCAGGATTCAATACTGAAACCTCAACCCTCAAGCCTCAGCCCTCATCCTCCATCCGCAATCGCCGATCCTCAATCCTGAATCTTCAATCTTCAACATTCAATCTTCTATCCTCAATCCTCAAACATCAATCCTCAATCCTCAATCCTCAGTGATCAATACTCAATCTTCAATACTCAATCCTCAATCCTCAATCCTCAATCCACAATCCTCAATCCTCAATGCCCAATCCTTATTTCTCAACCCTCAATCCTCAACCCTTAGTCCTCATCCTCAATTCTCAATTCTCAATCCTCAATCCTCAACTCTCAATCTTCATCCTCAATAATCAATCTCCAATCCTAGATACTCAATCCTCAATCCTCAATCCCCAATTTTCAATCCTCAATATTCAATCTCCTATCCTAGATCCTCAATCCTCAATCCTCAATCCTCAATCCTCAATCCTCATTCTTCAAACCTCAATACGCAATTCTCAATCTTCATCCTCAATAATCAATCTCCAATCCTAGATCCTCAATCCTCAATCCTCAATCCCCAATCTTCAATCCTCAATAATCAATCTCCAATCCTAGATCCTCAATCCTCAATCCTCAATCCTCAATCCTCAATCCTCATTCTTCAAACCTCAATACCCAATCCTCAATCTTCAATCATTAATGCTCAGTCCTCAATCCTCAAGCCTCAGTCCTCAATCCTCAATCCTCTATCCTCAAACCTCAATCCTCAAACGTCAGTCCTCTTCCTCAATCCTCAATACTCAATCCTCAGTTCTCAATATTCAATCATCAATAATCAATCTTCAATACTCAATCATCAATCCTCAATCCTCAATCCTCAATCCTCAATATTCAACACTCAACCCTCAACCATCAATCCTCAATACTCAACCATCAATCATCAATTCTCAATACTCAATAGAACATCCTGAATTCTTATGGTTCAGTACTCAATCCAGAATATTCAATAATCAAATCACAAACCTCAAGCATCAATTCTCAACACTCAATCCTCAACACTCAGTCCTCTCTCTTCAATCCTACATCCTCAACCCTCAATCCTCAAGCGTCAATCCTCAGTCCTCAAACCTCAATCTTCAATCCTCAATCCTCAAACCTCAATCCTCAATCCTCATTCTTCAATCCTCAATACCCAATACTCAATCTTCAATCCTCAATCCCCAATCCTCATTTCTCAATGCTCTATCCTCAGTCCTCAGTCCTCAAACCTCAATCCTCAACCGTCAGCCCCCATCCTCAATCCTCAATCCTCGACCTTCAATCCTCAATCCTCAATCCTCAATCCTGAATCCTCAATCTTCAATCCTCAATACTCAATCTGCAATCCTCAAACCTCAATCTTCAGCCCTCAGCCCTCATCCTCCATCCTCAATACTCAATCCTCAATCCTGAATCTTCAATCCTCTATATTCAATCTTCAATACTCAATACTCAATCCTCAATCCTCAGTGATCAATACTCAATCGTCAATACTGAATCCTCAATCCTCAATCCTCAATCCTCAATCATCAACCCTCAATCCTCATTTCTCAATCCTCAATCCTCAACCCTCAGTCCTCATCCTCAATTCTCAATTCTCAATCCTCAATCCTGAATTCTCAATCTTCAATCCTCAATAATCAACATCCAATCCCAGATCCTCAATCCACAATACTCAACCATCAATCCTCAATACTGAATCTTCAATCCTCAATCCTCAATCCTCAATCCTTATTCCTCAATCGTCAACCTTCAGTCCTCAATACTCAATCTTCAATTCTCAATCTTCAATCCTCAATCCTCAATCCTCAATCTTCAGTACTCAATCCTCAGTCCTCAAACCTCAATTCTGAATACTCAATCTTCAACCCTCAATTCTCAATCCTCAATCCTCAATCCTCAATCTTCAATCCTCCATCCTCAATCCTCAATCTTCAATCCTCAATACTCAATCCTCAATCCTCAATCCTCAATCCTCATTTCTCAATGCTCTATCCTCAGTCCTCAGTCCTCAAACATCAATCCTCAACCGTCAGCCCCCATCCTCAATCCTCAATCCTCGATCTTCAATCCTCAATCCTCAATCCTCGATCTTCAATCCTCAATCCTCAATCCTCAATACTCAATCTTCGATCCTCAATCCTTAGTCCTCAAACCTCAATTCTGAATCCTCAATACTGAATCCTCAATCTTCAGACCTCAGTCCTCAACAATCTGTTGTCAATCCACAATCCTCAATAGAATATCCTCAATTCAAAGTTTTCAATACTCAATACTCAATCTGCAATCTTCAAACCTCTATCCACAAAAATCAATTCTCATCACTCAACACTCAACACTCAGTCCTCAATGTTCAATCCTCAATCCTCAATTCCCAATCTTCAATCCTCAATACTGAATCTTCAATACTCAATCCTCAATCCTCAATCCTCAATCCTCATTCCTCAATCATCAATCCTCAATCTTCAATACTCAATTCTCAATCCTCAATCGTCAGTTTTCTATCCTCAATACTCAATCTTCAATCCTCAACACTCAATCCTCAATCCTCAATCCTCAATCCTCATTCTTCAATCCTCAGTACCCAATCCTCAATCTTCAATACTCAATCCTCAATCCTCAATCCTCAATCCTCATTCCTCAATCATCAATCCTCAATCTTCAATACTCAATTCTCAATCCTCAATCGTCAGTCTTCTATCCTCAATACTCAATCTTCAATCCTCAACACTCAATCCTCAATCATCAATCCTCAATCCTCATTCGTCAATCCTCAGTACCCAATCCTCAATCTTCAATCCTCAATCCTCAATCCTCAATTCTCAATCCTCTATCTTCAATCCTCAATACTAAATCTTCAATCCTCAATCCTCAATCCTCAATCGCCAGTCTTATATCCTCAATACTCAATCTTCAATCCTCAATCCTCAATCCTCAATCCTCAATCTTCAATACTCAATCCTCAATCCTCAATCCTCAATCCTCAATATTCAACACTCAACCCTCAACCATCAATCCTCAATACTCAACCACCAATCCTCAATTCTCAATACTCAATAGAACATCCTGAATTCTGATGGTTCAATACTCAATCCAGAATATTCAATATTCAAATCCCAAACCTCAAGCATCAATTCTCAACACTCAATCCTCAACATTTAGTCCTCTCTCTTCAATCCTACATCCTCAACACTCAATCCTCAAGCGTCAATCCTCAATACCCAATACTCAATCCTCAATCATCAATCCTCAATCTTCAATACTCAATCCTCAATCCTCAATCCTCAATCCACAATACTCAACCATCAATCCTAAATTCTCAATGCTCAATAGAATATCCTGAATTCTCAGGATTCTATACTCAAACCTCCATCCTCTACCCTCAGCCCTCATTCTCAATCCTCAATCCTCAATCCTCAATATTCAATCCCCAATACTCAATCTTCAATCCTCTATCCTCAATCCTCAATCCTCAATCCTCAACCCTCAGTCACAAATCCTCAACCTTCAATACTCAATCGTCAATCCTCAGTCCTCAATCCCCAATCCTCAATCCTCGTTCCTCAAGCCTCAATCCTCAACCTTCAGTCCACATCCTCAATTCTCAATCCTCAATCCTCAATCCTCAACCTTCAATCCCCAAAAATCAATCTCCAATCCTAGATCTTCAATCCCCAATCCTCAGTCCTTAATCCTCAATCTTCAATCCTCAATCGCCAGTCCTCAATCTTCAATCCTCTATGCTCAATCGTCAATCCTCTAGCCTCAGTCCTCAATCCTCAATCCTCAATCCTCAAACCTCAATCCTCAACCGTCAGTCCTCGTCCTCAATCTTCAACCCTCAATCCTCATTCTTCAATCCTCAATACCCAATTCTCAATCTTCAATCCTCAATCCTAAATCCTCAATTCTCAATCCTCAATCCTCAGTCCTCAGTCCTCAAACCTCAATCCTCAACCCTCAGCCCTAATCCTGAATACTCAATCCTCAATCCTCAATCCTCAGCCCTCTGTCCTCAAACCTCAATGCTCAATCCTCAATCGCCAATCCTCAATCCTCAATCCTCAATCATCAATCATCAATCTTCAATACTCATTCCTCAATCCTCAATCCCCAATCCTCAATCTTCAATCATCAATCCTCAATCTTCAACAGTCAATCCTCAATCCTCAATCCTCAATACTAACCATCAATACTCATTTCTCGATACTCAATAGAATATCCTGAATTCTCAGGATTCTATACTCAAACCTCAATCCTCAACCCTCAGCCCTCATTCTCAATCCTCAATCCTCAATCTTCAATATTCAATCCCCAATACTCAGTCTTCAATCCTCAATCCTCAATCCTCAATCCTCAGCACTCAGTCCTCAAACCTCAATGCTCAATCCTCAATCCCCAATCCTCAATCCTCAATCCTCAATCACCAATCCTCAATCTTCAATACTCATTCCTCAATCCTCAATCCCCAATCCTCAATCTTCAATCATCAATCCTCAATCTTCAACAGTCAATCCTCAATCCTCAATCCTCAATACTGACCATCAATCCTCATTTCTCGATACTCAATAGAATATCCTGAATTCTCAGGATTCTATACTCAAACCTCAATCCTCAACCCTCAGCCCTCATTCTCAATCCTCAATCCTCAATCTTCAATATTCAATCCCCAATACTCAGTCTTCAATCCTCAATCCTCAATCCTCAATCCTCAGCACTCAGTCCTCAAACCTCAATGCTCAATCCTCAATCCCCAATCCTCAATCCTCAATCCTCAATCACCAATCCTCAATCTTCAATACTCATTCCTCAATCCTGAATCCCCAATCCTCAATCTTCAATCATCAATCCTCAATCTTTAACACTCAATCCACAATCCTCAATCTTCAATACTAACCATTAATCCTCAATTCTCGATACTCAATAGAATATCCTGAATTCTCAGGATTCAATACTGAAACCTCAACCCTCAAGCCTCAGCCCTCATCCTCCATCCGCAATCGCCGATCCTCAATCCTGAATCTTCAATCTTCAACATTCAATCTTCTATCCTCAATCCTCAAACATCAATCCTCAATCCTCAATCCTCAGTGATCAATACTCAATCTTCAATACTCAATCCTCAATCCTCAATCCTCAATCCACAATCCTCAATCCTCAATGCCCAATCCTTATTTCTCAACCCTCAATCCTCAACCCTTAGTCCTCATCCTCAATTCTCAATTCTCAATCCTCAATCCTCAACTCTCAATCTTCATCCTCAATAATCAATCTCCAATCCTAGATACTCAATCCTCAATCCTCAATCCCCAATTTTCAATCCTCAATATTCAATCTCCTATCCTAGATCCTCAATCCTCAATCCTCAATCCTCAATCCTCAATCCTCATTCTTCAAACCTCAATACCCAATTCTCAATCTTCATCCTCAATAATCAATCTCCAATCCTAGATCCTCAATCCTCAATCCTCAATCCCCAATCTTCAATCCTCAATAATCAATCTCCAATCCTAGATCCTCAATCCTCAATCCTCAATCCTCAATCCTCAATCCTCATTCTTCAAACCTCAATACCCAATCCTCAATCTTCAATCATTAATGCTCAGTCCTCAATCCTCAAGCCTCAGTCCTCAATCCTCAATCCTCTATCCTCAAACCTCAATCCTCAAACGTCAGTCCTCTTCCTCAATCCTCAATACTCAATCCTCAGTTCTCAATATTCAATCATCAATAATCAATCTTCAATACTCAATCATCAATCCTCAATCCTCAATCCTCAATCCTCAATATTCAACACTCAACCCTCAACCATCAATCCTCAATACTCAACCATCAATCATCAATTCTCAATACTCAATAGAACATCCTGAATTCTTATGGTTCAGTACTCAATCCAGAATATTCAATAATCAAATCACAAACCTCAAGCATCAATTCTCAACACTCAATCCTCAACACTCAGTCCTCTCTCTTCAATCCTACATCCTCAACCCTCAATCCTCAAGCGTCAATCCTCAGTCCTCAAACCTCAATCCTCAATCGTCAGTCTTCAATCCTCAATACTCAATCTTCAATCCTCAATCCTCAAACCTCAATCCTCAATCCTCATTCTTCAATCCTCAATACCCAATACTCAATCTTCAATCCTCAATCCCCAATCCTCATTTCTCAATGCTCTATCCTCAGTCCTCAGTCCTCAAACCTCAATCCTCAACCGTCAGCCCCCATCCTCAATCCTCAATCCTCGACCTTCAATCCTCAATCCTCAATCCTCAATCCTGAATCCTCAATCTTCAATCCTCAATACTCAATCTGCAATCCTCAAACCTCAATCTACAGCCCTCAGCCCTCATCCTCCATCCTCAATACTCAATCCTCAATCCTGAATCTTCAATCCTCTATATTCAATCTTCAATACTCAATACTCAATCCTCAATCCTCAGTGATCAATACTCAATCGTCAATACTGAATCCTCAATCCTCAATCCTCAATCCTCAATCCTCAACCCTCAATCCTCATTTCTCAATCCTCAATCCTCAACCCTCAGTCCTCATCCTCAATTCTCAATTCTCAATCCTCAATCCTGAATTCTCAATCTTCAATCCTCAATAATCAACATCCAATCCCAGATCCTCAATCCACAATACTCAACCATCAATCCTCAATACTGAATCTTCAATCCTCAATCCTCAATCCTCAATCCTTATTCCTCAATCGTCAACCTTCAGTCCTCAATACTCAATCTTCAATTCTCAATCTTCAATCCTCAATCCTCAATCCTCAATCCTCAGTACTCAATCCTCAGTCCTCAAACCTCAATTCTGAATACTCAATCTTCAACCCTCAATTCTCAATCCTCAATCCTCAATCCTCAATCTTCAATCCTCCATCCTCAATCCTCAATCTTCAATCCTCAATACTCAATCCTGAATCCTCAATCCTCAATCCTCATTTCTCAATGCTCTATCCTCAGTCCTCAGTCCTCAAACATCAATCCTCAACCGTCAGCCCCCATCCTCAATCCTCAATCCTCGATCTTCAATCCTCAATCCTCAATCCTCAATACTCAATCTTCGATCCTCAATCCTTAGTCCTCAAACCTCAATTCTGAATCCTCAATACTGAATCCTCAATCTTCAGACCTCAGTCCTCAACAATCTGTTGTCAATCCACAATCCTCAATAGAATATCCTCAATTCAAAGTTTTCAATACTCAATACTCAATCTGCAATCTTCAAACCTCTATCCACAAAAATCAATTCTCATCACTCAACACTCAACACTCAGTCCTCAATGTTCAATCCTCAATCCTCAATTCCCAATCTTCAATCCTCAATACTGAATCTTCAATACTCAATCCTCAATCCTCAATCCTCAATCCTCATTCCTCAATCATCAATCCTCAATCTTCAATACTCAATTCTCAATCCTCAATCGTCAGTTTTCTATCCTTAATACTCAATCTTCAATCCTCAACACTCAATCCTCAATCCTCAATCCTCAATCCTCATTCTTCAATCCTCAGTACCCAATCCTCAATCTTCAATACTCAATCCTCAATCCTCAATCCTCAATCCTCATTCCTCAATCATCAATCCTCAATCTTCAATACTCAATTCTCAATCCTCAATCGTCAGTCTTCTATCCTCAATACTCAATCTTCAATCCTCAACACTCAATCCACAATCCTTAATCCTCAATCCTCATTCGTCAATCCTCAGTACCCAATCCTCAATCTTCAATCCTCAATCCTCAATCCTCAATTCTCAATCCTCTATCTTCAATCCTCAATACTAAATCTTCAATCCTCAATCCTCGATCCTCAATCCTCAATCCTCAATCCTCAATCGCCAGTCTTATATCCTCAATACTCAATCTTCAATCCTCAATCCTCAATCCTCAATCCTCAATCTTCAATACTCAATCCTCAATCCTCAATCCTCAATCCTCAATATTCAACACTCAACCCTCAACCATCAATCCTCAATACTCAACCACCAATCCTCAATTCTCAATACTCAATAGAACATCCTGAATTCTGATGGTTCAATACTCAATCCAGAATATTCAATATTCAAATCCCAAACCTCAAGCATCAATTCTCAACACACAATCCTCAACATTCAGTCCTCTCTCTTCAATCCTACGTCCTCAACACTCAATCCTCAAGCGTCAATCCTCAATACTCAATACTCAATCCTCAATCATCAATCCTCAATCTTCAATACTCAATCCTCAATCCTCAATCCTCAATCCACAATACTCAACCATCAATCCTAAATTCTCAGTGCTCAATAGAATATCCTGAATTCTCAGGATTCTATACTCAAACCTCCATCCTCAACCCTCAGCCCTCATTCTCAATCCTCAATCCTCAATCCTCAATATTCAATCCCCAATACTCAATCTTCAATCCTCTATCCTCAATCCTCAATCCTCAATCCTCAACCCTCAGTCACAAATCCTCAACCTTCAATACTCAATCGTCAATCCTCAGTCCTCAATCCCCAATCCTCAATCCTCGTTCCTCAAGCCTCAATCCTCAACCCTCAGTCCACATCCTCAATTCTCAATTCTCAATCCTCAATCCTCAATCCTCAACATTCAATCACCAAAAATCAATCTCCAATCCTAGATCTTCAATCCCCAATCCTCAGTCCTTAATCCTCAATCTTCAATCCTCAATCGCCAGTCCTCAATCTTCAATCCTCTATGCTCAATCGTCAATCCTCTAGCCTCAGTCCTCAATCCTCAATCCTCAATCCTCAAACCTCAATCCTCAACCGTCAGTCCTCGTCCTCAATCTTCAACCCTCAATCCTCATTCTTCAATCCTCAATACCCAATTCTCAATCTTCAATCCTCAATCCTAGATCCTCAATTCTCAATCCTCAATCCTCAGTCCTCAGTCCTCAAACCTCAATCCTCAACCCTCAGCCCTAATCCTGAATACTCAATCCTCAATCCTCAATCCTCAGCCCTCTGTCCTCAAACCTCAATGCTCAATCCTCAATCCCCAATCCTCAATCCTCAATCCTCAATCATCAATCATCAATCTTCAATACTCATTCCTCAATCCTCAATCCCCAATCCTCAATCTTCAATCATCAATCCTCAATCTTCAACAGTCAATCCTCAATCCTCAATCCTCAATACTGACCATCAATCCTCATTTCTCGATACTCAATAGAATATCCTGAATTCTCAGGATTCTATACTCAAACCTCAATCCTCAACCCTCAGCCCTCATTCTCAATCCTCAATCCTCAATCTTCAATATTCAATCCCCAATACTCAGTCTTCAATCCTCAATCCTCAATCCTCAATCCTCAGCACTCAGTCCTCAAACCTCAATGCTCAATCCTCAATCCCCAATCCTCAATCCTCAATCCTCAATCACCAATCCTCAATCTTCAATACTCATTCCTCAATCCTGAATCCCCAATCCTCAATCTTCAATCATCAATCCTCAATCTTTAACACTCAATCCACAATCCTCAATCTTCAATACTAACCATTAATCCTCAATTCTCGATACTCAATAGAATATCCTGAATTCTCAGGATTCAATACTGAAACCTCAACCCTCAAGCCTCAGCCCTCATCCTCCATCCGCAATCGCCGATCCTCAATCCTGAATCTTCAATCTTCAACATTCAATCTTCTATCCTCAATCCTCAAACATCAATCCTCAATCCTCAATCCTCAGTGATCAATACTCAATCTTCAATACTCAATCCTCAATCCTCAATCCTCAATCCACAATCCTCAATCCTCAATGCCCAATCCTTATTTCTCAACCCTCAATCCTCAACCCTTAGTCCTCATCCTCAATTCTCAATTCTCAATCCTCAATCCTCAACTCTCAATCTTCATCCTCAATAATCAATCTCCAATCCTAGATACTCAATCCTCAATCCTCAATCCCCAATTTTCAATCCTCAATATTCAATCTCCTATCCTAGATCCTCAATCCTCAATCCTCAATCCTCAATCCTCAATCCTCATTCTTCAAACCTCAATACCCAATTCTCAATCTTCATCCTCAATAATCAATCTCCAATCCTAGATCCTCAATCCTCAATCCTCAATCCCCAATCTTCAATCCTCAATAATCAATCTCCAATCCTAGATCCTCAATCCTCAATCCTCAATCCTCAATCCTCAATCCTCATTCTTCAAACCTCAATACCCAATCCTCAATCTTCAATCATTAATGCTCAGTCCTCAATCCTCAAGCCTCAGTCCTCAATCCTCAATCCTCTATCCTCAAACCTCAATCCTCAAACGTCAGTCCTCTTCCTCAATCCTCAATACTCAATCCTCAGTTCTCAATATTCAATCATCAATAATCAATCTTCAATACTCAATCATCAATCCTCAATCCTCAATCCTCAATCCTCAATATTCAACACTCAACCCTCAACCATCAATCCTCAATACTCAACCATCAATCATCAATTCTCAATACTCAATAGAACATCCTGAATTCTTATGGTTCAGTACTCAATCCAGAATATTCAATAATCAAATCACAAACCTCAAGCATCAATTCTCAACACTCAATCCTCAACACTCAGTCCTCTCTCTTCAATCCTACATCCTCAACCCTCAATCCTCAAGCGTCAATCCTCAGTCCTCAAACCTCAATCTTCAATCCTCAATCCTCAAACCTCAATCCTCAATCCTCATTCTTCAATCCTCAATACCCAATACTCAATCTTCAATCCTCAATCCCCAATCCTCATTTCTCAATGCTCTATCCTCAGTCCTCAGTCCTCAAACCTCAATCCTCAACCGTCAGCCCCCATCCTCAATCCTCAATCCTCGACCTTCAATCCTCAATCCTCAATCCTCAATCCTGAATCCTCAATCTTCAATCCTCAATACTCAATCTGCAATCCTCAAACCTCAATCTTCAGCCCTCAGCCCTCATCCTCCATCCTCAATACTCAATCCTCAATCCTGAATCTTCAATCCTCTATATTCAATCTTCAATACTCAATACTCAATCCTCAATCCTCAGTGATCAATACTCAATCGTCAATACTGAATCCTCAATCCTCAATCCTCAATCCTCAATCATCAACCCTCAATCCTCATTTCTCAATCCTCAATCCTCAACCCTCAGTCCTCATCCTCAATTCTCAATTCTCAATCCTCAATCCTGAATTCTCAATCTTCAATCCTCAATAATCAACATCCAATCCCAGATCCTCAATCCACAATACTCAACCATCAATCCTCAATACTGAATCTTCAATCCTCAATCCTCAATCCTCAATCCTTATTCCTCAATCGTCAACCTTCAGTCCTCAATACTCAATCTTCAATTCTCAATCTTCAATCCTCAATCCTCAATCCTCAATCTTCAGTACTCAATCCTCAGTCCTCAAACCTCAATTCTGAATACTCAATCTTCAACCCTCAATTCTCAATCCTCAATCCTCAATCCTCAATCTTCAATCCTCCATCCTCAATCCTCAATCTTCAATCCTCAATACTCAATCCTCAATCCTCAATCCTCAATCCTCATTTCTCAATGCTCTATCCTCAGTCCTCAGTCCTCAAACATCAATCCTCAACCGTCAGCCCCCATCCTCAATCCTCAATCCTCGATCTTCAATCCTCAATCCTCAATCCTCGATCTTCAATCCTCAATCCTCAATCCTCAATACTCAATCTTCGATCCTCAATCCTTAGTCCTCAAACCTCAATTCTGAATCCTCAATACTGAATCCTCAATCTTCAGACCTCAGTCCTCAACAATCTGTTGTCAATCCACAATCCTCAATAGAATATCCTCAATTCAAAGTTTTCAATACTCAATACTCAATCTGCAATCTTCAAACCTCTATCCACAAAAATCAATTCTCATCACTCAACACTCAACACTCAGTCCTCAATGTTCAATCCTCAATCCTCAATTCCCAATCTTCAATCCTCAATACTGAATCTTCAATACTCAATCCTCAATCCTCAATCCTCAATCCTCATTCCTCAATCATCAATCCTCAATCTGCAATACTCAATTCTCAATCCTCAATCGTCAGTTTTCTATCCTCAATACTCAATCTTCAATCCTCAACACTCAATCCTCAATCCTCAATCCTCAATCCTCATTCTTCAATCCTCAGTACCCAATCCTCAATCTTCAATACTCAATCCTCAATCCTCAATCCTCAATCCTCATTCCTCAATCATCAATCCTCAATCTTCAATACTCAATTCTCAATCCTCAATCGTCAGTCTTCTATCCTCAATACTCAATCTTCAATCCTCAACACTCAATCCTCAATCATCAATCCTCAATCCTCATTCGTCAATCCTCAGTACCCAATCCTCAATCTTCAATCCTCAATCCTCAATCCTCAATTCTCAATCCTCTATCTTCAATCCTCAATACTAAATCTTCAATCCTCAATCCTCAATCCTCAATCGCCAGTCTTATATCCTCAATACTCAATCTTCAATCCTCAATCCTCAATCCTCAATCCTCAATCTTCAATACTCAATCCTCAATCCTCAATCCTCAATCCTCAATATTCAACACTCAACCCTCAACCATCAATCCTCAATACTCAACCACCAATCCTCAATTCTCAATACTCAATAGAACATCCTGAATTCTGATGGTTCAATACTCAATCCAGAATATTCAATATTCAAATCCCAAACCTCAAGCATCAATTCTCAACACTCAATCCTCAACATTTAGTCCTCTCTCTTCAATCCTACATCCTCAACACTCAATCCTCAAGCGTCAATCCTCAATACCCAATACTCAATCCTCAATCATCAATCCTCAATCTTCAATACTCAATCCTCAATCCTCAATCCTCAATCCACAATACTCAACCATCAATCCTAAATTCTCAATGCTCAATAGAATATCCTGAATTCTCAGGATTCTATACTCAAACCTCCATCCTCTACCCTCAGCCCTCATTCTCAATCCTCAATCCTCAATCCTCAATATTCAATCCCCAATACTCAATCTTCAATCCTCTATCCTCAATCCTCAATCCTCAATCCTCAACCCTCAGTCACAAATCCTCAACCTTCAATACTCAATCCTCAATCCTCAATCCTCAGCCCTCTGTCCTCAAACCTCAATGCTCAATCCTCAATCGCCAATCCTCAATCCTCAATCCTCAATCATCAATCATCAATCTTCAATACTCATTCCTCAATCCTCAATCCCCAATCCTCAATCTTCAATCATCAATCCTCAATCTTCAACAGTCAATCCTCAATCCTCAATCCTCAATACTAACCATCAATACTCATTTCTCGATACTCAATAGAATATCCTGAATTCTCAGGATTCTATACTCAAACCTCAATCCTCAACCCTCAGCCCTCATTCTCAATCCTCAATCCTCAATCTTCAATATTCAATCCCCAATACTCAGTCTTCAATCCTCAATCCTCAATCCTCAATCCTCAGCACTCAGTCCTCAAACCTCAATGCTCAATCCTCAATCCCCAATCCTCAATCCTCAATCCTCAATCACCAATCCTCAATCTTCAATACTCATTCCTCAATCCTGAATCCCCAATCCTCAATCTTCAATCATCAATCCTCAATCTTTAACACTCAATCCTCAATCCTCAATCTTCAATACTAACCATTAATCCTCAATTCTCGATACTCAATAGAATATCCTGAATTCTCAGGATTCAATACTGAAACCTCAACCCTCAAGCCTCAGCCCTCATCCTCCATCCTCAATCGCCAATCCTCAATCCTGAATCTTCAATCCTCAACATTCAATCTTCTACCCTCAATCCTCAAACATCAATCCTCAATCCTCAATCCTCAGTGATCAATACTCAATCTTCAATACTCAATCCTCAATCCTCAATCCTCAATCCACAATCCTCAATCCTCAATGCCCAATCCTTATTTCTCAACCCTCAATCCTCATCCCTTAGTCCTCATCCTCAATTTTCAATTCTCAATCCTCAATCCTCAACTCTCAATCTTCATCCTCAATAATCAATCTCCAATCCTAGATACTCAATCCTCAATCCTCAATCCCCAATCTTCAATCCTCAATATTCAATCTCCTATCCTAGATCCTCAATCCTCAATCCTCAATCCTCAATCCTCAATCCTCAATCCTCATTCTTCAAACCTCAATACCCAATTCTCAATCTTCATCCTCAATAATCAATCTCCAATCCTAGATCCTCAATCCTCAATCCTCAATCCCCAATCTTCAATACTCGATAATCAATCTCCAATCCTAGATCCTCAATCCTCAATCCTCAATCCTCAGTACTCAATCCTCAGTCCTCAAACCTCAATTCTGAATACTCAATCTTCAACCCTCAATTCTCAATCCTCAATCCTCAATCCTCAATCTTCAATCCTCCATCCTCAATCCTCAATCTTCAATCCTCAATACTCAATCCTCAATCCTCAATCCTCAATCCTCATTTCTCAATGCTCTATCCTCAGTCCTCAGTCCTCAAACATCAATCCTCAACCGTCAGCCCCCATCCTCAATCCTCAATCCTCGATCTTCAATCCTCAATCCTCAATCCTCAATACTCAATCTTCGATCCTCAATCCTTAGTCCTCAAACCTCAATTCTGAATCCTCAATACTGAATCCTCAATCTTCAGACCTCAGTCCTCAACAATCTGTTGTCAATCCACAATCCTCAATAGAATATCCTCAATTCAAAGTTTTCAATACTCAATACTCAATCTGCAATCTTCAAACCTCTATCCACAAAAATCAATTCTCATCACTCAACACTCAACACTCAGTCCTCAATGTTCAATCCTCAATCCTCAATTCCCAATCTTCAATCCTCAATACTGAAACTTCAATACTCAATCCTCAATCCTCAATCCTCAATCCTCATTCCTCAATCATCAATACTCAATCTTCAATACTCAATTCTCAATCCTCAATCGTCAGTTTTCTATCCTCAATACTCAATCTTCAATCCTCAACACTCAATCCTCAATCCTCAATCCTCAATCCTCATTCTTCAATCCTCAGTACCCAATCCTCAATCTTCAATACTCAATCCTCAATCCTCAATCCTCAATCCTCATTCCTCAATCATCAATCCTCAATCTTCAATACTCAATTCTCAATCCTCAATCGTCAGTCTTCTATCCTCAATACTCAATCTTCAATCCTCAACACTCAATCCTCAATCCTCAATCCTCAATCCTCATTCGTCAATCCTCAGTACCCAATCCTCAATCTTCAATCCTCAATCCTCAATCCTCAATTCTCAATCCTCTATCTTCAATCCTCAATACTAAATATTCAATCCTCAATCCTCGATCCTCAATCCTCAATCCTCAATCCTCAATCGTCAGTCTTATATCCTCAATACTCAATCTTCAATCCTCAATCCTCAATCCTCAATCCTCAATCTTCAATACTCAATCCTCAATCCTCAATCCTCAATCCTCAATATTCAACACTCAACCCTCAACCATCAATCCTCAATACTCAACCACCAATCCTCAATTCTCAATACTCAATAGAACATCCTGAATTCTGATGGTTCAATATTCAATCCAGAGTATTCAATATTCAAATCCCAAACCTCAAGCATCAATTCTCAACACTCAATCCTCAACATTCAGTCCTCTCTCTTCAATCCTACATCCTCAACACTCAATCCTCAAGCGTCAATCCTCAATACTCAATACTCAATCCTCAATCATCAATCCTCAATCTTCAATACTCAATCCTCAATCCTCAATCCTCAATCCACAATACTCAACCATCAATCCTAAATTCTCAATGCTCAATAGAATATCCTGAATTCTCAGGATTCTATACTCAAACCTCCATCCTCAACCCTCAGCCCTCATTCTCAATCCTCAATCCTCAATCCTCAATATTCAATCCCCAATACTCAATCTTCAATCCTCTATCCTCAATCCTCAATCCTCAATCCTCAACCCTCAGTCACAAATCCTCAACCTTCAATACTCAATCGTCAATCCTCAGTCCTCAATCCCCAATCCTCAATCCTCGTTCCTCAAGCCTCAATCCTCAACCCTCAGTCCACATCCTCAATTCTCAATTCTCAATCCTCAATCCTCAATCCTCAACCTTCAATCCCCAAAAATCAATCTCCAATCCTAGATCTTCAATCCCCAATCCTCAGTCCTTAATCCTCAATCTTCAATCCTCAATCGCCAGTCCTCAATCTTCAATCCTTTATGCTCAATCGTCAATCCTCTAGCCTCAGTCCTCAATCCTCAATCCTCAATCCTCAAACCTCAATCCTCAACCGTCAGTCCTCGTCCTCAATCCTCAACCCTCAATCCTCATTCTTCAATCCTCAATACCCAATTCTCAATCTTCAATCCTCAATCCTAAATCCTCAATTCTCAATCCTCAATCCTCAGTCCCCAATCTTCAATCCTCAATAATCAATCTCCAATCCTAGATCCTCAATCCTCAATCCTCAATCCTCAAACCTCAATCCTCATTCTTCAAACCTCAATACCCAATCCTCAATCTTCAATCCTTAATGCTCAGTCCTCAATCCTCAAGCCTCAGTCCTCAATCCTCAATCCTCTATCCTCAAACCTCAATCCTCAAACGTCAGTCCTCTTCCTCAATCCTCAACCCTCAATCCTCAGTTCTCAATATTCAATCATCAATAATCAATCTTCAATACTCAATCATCAATCCTCAATCCTCAATATTCAACACTCAACCCTCAACCATCAATCCTCAATACTCAACCATCAATCATCAATTCTCAATACTCAATAGAACATCCTGAATTCTTATGGTTCAGTACTCAATCCAGAATATTCAATAATGAAATCACAAACCTCAAGCATCAATTCTCAACACTCAATCCTCAACACTCAGTCCTCTCTCTTCAATCCTACATCCTCAACCCTCAATCCTCAAGCGTCAATCCTCAGTCCTCAAACCTCAATCCTCAATCGTCAGTCTTCAATCCTCAATACTCAATCTTCAATCCTCAATCCTCAAACCTCAATCCTCAATCCTCATTCTTCAATCCTCAATACCCAATACTCAATCTTCAATCCTCAATCCCCAATCCTCATTTCTCAATGCTCTATCCTCAGTCCTCAGTCCTCAAACCTCAATCCTCAACCGTCAGCCCCCATCCTCAATCCTCAATCCTCGACCTTCAATCCTCAATCCTCAATCCTCAATACTCAATCTTCAATCCTCAATCCTTAGTCCTCAAACCTCAATTCTGAATCCTCAATCCTGAATCCTCAATCTTCAGACCTCAGTCCTAATCAATCTGTTGTCAATCCTCAATCCTCGATAGAATATCCTCAATTCAAAGCTTTCAATACTCAATACTCAATCTGCAATCTTCAAACCTCTATCCACAAACATCAATTCTCATCACTCAACACTCAACACTCAGTCCGCAATATTCAATCCTCAATCCTCAATTCCCAATCTTCAATCCTCAATACTGAATCTTCAATCCTCAATCCTCAATCCACAATCCTCAGTCCTCAGTCCTCAAACCTCAATCCTCAATCCTCAATCCTCAATCCTCAATCCTGAATCCTCAATCTTCAATCCTCAATACTCAATCTGCAATCCTCAAACCTCAATCTTCAGCCCTCAGCCCTCATCCTCCATCCTCAATACTCAATCCTCAATCCTGAATCTTCAATCCTCTATATTCAATCTTCAACACTCAATACTCAATCCTCAATCCTCAGTGATCAATACTCAATCGTCAATACTGAAACCTCAATCCTCAATCCTCAATCCTCAATCCTCAACCCTCAATCCTCATTTCTCAATCCTCAATCCTCAACCCTCAGTCCTCATCCTCAATTCTCAATTCTCAATCCTCAATCCTGAATTCTCAATCTTCAATCCTCAATAATCAACATCCAAGCCTAGATCCTCAATCCACAATACTCAACCATCAATCCTCAATACTGAATCTTCAATCCTCAATCCTCAATCCTCAATCCTTATTCCTCAATCGTCAACCTTCAGTCCTCAATACTCAATCTTCAATTCTCAATCTTCAATCCTCAATCCTCAATCCTCAATCCTCAGTACTCAATCCTCTGTCCTCAAACCTCAATTCTGAATACTCAATCTTCAACCCTCAATTCTCAATCCTCAATCCTCAATCCTCAATCTTCAATCCTCCATCCTCAATCCTCAATCTTCAATCCTCAATACTCAATCCTCAATCCTCAATCCTCAATCCTCATTTCTCAATGCTCTATCCTCAGTCCTCAGTCCTCAAACATCAATCCTCAACCGTCAGCCCCCATCCTCAATCCTCAATCCTCAATCCTCAATCCTGAATCCTCAATCTTCAATCCTCAATACTCAATCTGCAATCCTCAAACCTCAATCTTCAGCCCTCAGCCCTCATCCTCCATCCTCAATACTCAATCCTCAATCCTGAATCTTCAATCCTCTATATTCAATCTTCAACACTCAATACTCAATCCTCAATCCTCAGTGATCAATACTCAATCGTCAATACTGAAACCTCAATCCTCAATCCTCAATCCTCAATCCTCAACCCTCAATCCTCATTTCTCAATCCTGAATCCTCAACCCTCAGTCCTCATCCTCAATTCTCAATTCTCAATCCTCAATCCTGAATTCTCAATCTTCAATCCTCAATAATCAACATCCAATCCTAGATCCTCAATCCACAATACTCAACCATCAATCCTCAATACTGAATCTTCAATCCTCAATCCTCAATCCTCAGTCCTTATTCCTCAATCGTCAACCTTCAGTCCTCAATACTCAATCTTCAATTCTCAATCTTCAATCCTCAATCCTCAATCCTCAATCCTCAGTACTCAATCCTCTGTCCTCAAACCTCAATTCTGAATACTCAATCTTCAACCCTCAATTCTCAATCCTCAATCCTCAATCCTCAATCTTCAATCCTCCATCCTCAATCCTCAATACTCAATCTTCGATCCTCAATCCTTAGTCCTCAAACCTCAATTCTGAATCCTCAATACTGAATCCTCAATCTTCAGACCTCAGTCCTCAACAATCTGTTGTCAATCCACAATCCTCAATAGAATATCCTCAATTCAAAGTTTTCAATACTCAATACTCAATCTGCAATCTTCAAACCTCTATCCACAAAAATCAATTCTCATCACTCAACACTCAACACTCAGTCCTCAATGTTCAATCCTCAATCCTCAATTCCCAATCTTCAATCCTCAATACTGAATCTTCAATACTCAATCCTCAATCCTCAATCGTCAGTTTTCTATCCTCAATACTCAATCTTCAGTCCTCAACACTCAATCCTCAATCCTCAATCCTCAATCCTCACTCTTCAATCCTCAGTACCCAATCCTCAATCTTCAATCCCCAATACTCAATCCTCAAACCTCAATCCTCAATCCTCAATCCTCAGTGATCAATACTCAATCTTCAATACTCAATCCTCAATCCTCAATCCTCAATCCTCAATCCTCAATCCTCAATCCTCAATCCTCATTTCTCAATCTTCAATCCTCAACCCTCAGTCCTCATCCTCAATTCTCAATTCTCGATCCTCAATCCTGAATTCTCAATCTTCAATCCTCAATAATCAACCTCCAATCCTAGATCCTCAATCCACAATACTCAACCATCAATCCTCAATACTGAATCTTCAATCCTCAATCCTCAATCCTCAATTCTTAATCCTCAATCGTCAATCTTCAGTCCTCAATACTCAATCTTCATTTCTCAATCTTCAATCCTGAATCCTCAATCCTCAATCCTCAGTACTCAATCCTGAATCCTCAATCTTCAATCCTCAATACTCAATCTTCAACCCTCAATTCTCAATCCTCAATCCTCAATCCTCAATCTTCAATCCTCAATCCTCAATCCTCAATCTTCAATCCTCAATACTCAATCCTCAATCCTCAATCCTCATTTCTCAATGCTCTATCCTCAGTCCTCAGTCCTCAAACATCAATCCTCAACCGTCAGCCCCCATCCTCAATCCTCAATCCTCGATCTTCAATCCTCAATCCTCAATCCTCAATACTCAATCTTCGATCCTCAATCCTTAGTCCTCAAACCTCAATTCTGAATCCTCAATACTGAATCCTCAATCTTCAGACCTCAGTCCTCAACAATCTGTTGTCAATCCTCAATCCTCAATAGAATATCCTCAATTCAAAGTTTTCAATACTCAATACTCAATCTGCAATCTTCAAACCTCTATCCACAAAAATCAATTCTCATCACTCAACACTCAACACTCAGTCCTCAATGTTCAACCCGCAATCCTCAATACCCAATCTTCAATCCTCATTACTGAATCTTCAATACTCAATCCTCAATCCTCAATCCTCAATCCTCATTCCTCAATCATCAATCCTCAATCTTCAATACTCAATTCTCAATCCTCAATCGTCAGTTTTCTATCCTCAATACTCAATCTTCAATCCTCAACACTCAATCCTCAATCCTCAATCCTCAATCCTCATTCTTCAATCCTCAGTACCCTATCCTCAATCTTCAATCCTCAATCCTCAATCCTCAATCCTCAATCCTCATTCCTCAATCATCAATCCTCAATCTTCAATACTCAATTCTCAATCCTCAATCGTCAGTCTTCTATCCTCAATACTCAATCTTCAATCCTCAACACTCAATCCTCAATCCTCAATCCTCAATCCTCATTCGTCAATCCTCAGTACCCAATCCTCAATCTTCAATCCTCAATCCTCAATCCTCAATTCTCAATCCTCTATCTTCAATCCTCAATACTAAATCTTCAATCCTCAATCCTCGATACTCAATCCTCAATTCTCAATCCTCAATCGTCAGCCTTCTATCCTCAATACTCAATCTTCAATCCTCAATCCTCAATCCTCAATTCTCAATCCGCTACCTTTTATCCTCAATACTAAATCTTCAATCCTCGATCCTCAATCCTCAATCCTCAATCCTCATTCTACAATCCTCAATACTCAATCTTGAATCATCAATCCTCAATTCTCAATCCTCAATCCTAAATACTCAACCGTCACTCCTCAATCCCCAATCCTCAATCTTCAATCCTCAATCCTCAATCTTCAATCCTCAATCCTCAATCCTCAGTCCTCAATCCTCAATGCTCAATCGTCAATCCTCAATCTTCAATACTTAATACTCAATCCTCAAACATCAAACCTCAATCCTCAATCATCAATCCTCAATCTTCAATACTCATTCTTCAATCCTCAATCTTCAATCCTCAATACTCAACCATCAATCCTCAGTTCTCAATAGAATATCATCAATTCACAGTTTTCAATACTCAATGCTCAATCTGCAATCTTCAAATCTCTATCCACAAACATCAATTCTCACCTCTCAACCCTCAACACTCAGTCCCCAATCCTCAATATTCAATCCTCAACCCTCAATCCTCAATCTTCAATCCTCAATACTCAATCTTCACTCCTCAATCCTCAATCCTCAATCCTCAATCCTCAATCCTCAATCGTCAGTCTTCAACCCTCAATATGCAATCTTCAATACTCAACACTCAATCCTCAATCCTCAATCCTCAGTGCTCAATCTTCGGCCCTCAGTCCTCAACAATCAATTGTCAATCCTCAATCCTCCATAGAATATCCACAATTCACAGCTTTCAATACTCAATACTCAAACTGCAATCTTCAAACCTCTATCCACAAACATCAATTCTCATCACTCAACCCTCATCACTCAGTCCTCAACGTTCAATCCTCAATCCTCAATCCTCAATCCTCAATCGTCAATCTTCAAACCTCAATACTCAATCTTGAGTCCTCAATCCTCAATCCTGAATCCTCATTCTTCAATCCTCAGTACCCAAACCTCAATCTTCAATCCTCAATCCTCAATCCTCAATCCTCAATACTCAACCCTCATTCTTCAATCCCCAATCCTCAATCTTCAATCATCAATCCTCAATCTTCAACACTCAATCCTCAATCCTCAATCCTCAATACTAACCATCAATCCTCAATTCTCGATACTCAATAGAATATCCTGAATTCTCAGGATTCAATACTGATACCTCAATCCTCAACCCTCAGCCCTCATCCTCCATCCTCAATCGCCAATCCTCAATCCTGAATCTTCAATCCTCAACATTCAATCTTCTATCCTCAATCCTCAAACCTCAATCCTCAATCCTCAATCCTCAGTGATCAATACTCAATCATCAATACTCAATCCTCAATCCTCAATCCTCAATCCTCAATCCTCATTTCTCAAACCTCAATCCTCAACCCTCAGTCCTCATCCTCAATTCTCAATTCTCAATCCTCAATCCTGAATTCTCAATCTTCAATCCTCAATAATCAATCTCCAATCCTAGATCCTCAATCCACAACCCTCAACCTTCAATCCTCAATACTGAATCTTCAATCCTCAGTCCTCAATCCTCAATCCTTAATCCTCAATAGTCAATCTTCAGTCCTCAATACTCAATCTTCATTTCTCTATCTTCGATCCTCAATCCTCAACCCTCAATCCTCAGTACTCAATCCTGAGTCCTCAATCTTCAATCCTCAATACTCAATCTTCAACCCTCAATCCTCAACCCTCAATCCTCAATCCTCAATCTTCAATCCTCAATCCTCAATCCTCAATCTTCAATCCTCAATACTCAATCTGCAATCCTCAATCCTCAAACCTCAATCTTCAATCCTCATTCTTCAATCCACAATACCCAATCCTCAGTCTTCAATCCTCAATCCTCAATCCTCAATTCTCAATCCTCAATCCTTAACCCTCAGACCTCAAACATCAATATTCAACCCTCAGTCCTCGTCGTCAATTCACTACCCTCAATCCTCAGTCCTCAGTAATCAATCATCAATATTCAATCTTCAATCCTCAATCCTCAATCCTCAAATCACAATCCCCTATCTTCAATCCTCAATACTAAATCTTCAGTCCTCAATCCTCGATCCTCAATCCTCAATTCTCAATCCTCAATCGTCAGTATTCTATCCTCAATACTCAATCTTCAATCCACAACACTCAATCCTCAATCCTCAATCCTCATTCTTCAATCCTCAATACCCAATCCTCGATCTTCAATCATCAATCCTCAATCCTCAATTCTCAACCCTCAATCCTCATTCCTCAGTCTTCAAACCTCAATCCTCAACCCTCAGCCCTCATCCTCCATCCTCAATCCTCAATCCTCAATCCTGAATCTTCAATCCTCAATATTCAATATTCAATCCTCAATCCTCAATCCTCAATCCACAATCCTCAATCCTCACTGATCAATACTCAATCTTCAATACTCAATCCTCAATCCTCAATCCTCAATCCTCAATCCTCAATCCTCATTCTTCAATCCTCAGTACCCAATCCTCAATCTTCAATCCTCAATCCTCAATCATCAATTCTCAATCATCAATCCTCAATACTCAATCTTCGATCCTCAATCCTTAGTCCTCAAACCTCAATTCTGAATCCTCAATACTGAATCCTCAATCTTCAGACCTCAGTCCTCAACAATCTGTTGTCAATCCTCAATCCTCAATAGAATATCCTCAATTCAAAGTTTTGAATACTCAATACTCAATCTGCAATCTTCAAACCTCTATCCACAAAAATCAATTCTCATCACTCAACACTCAACACTCAGTCCTCAATGTTCAATCCTCAATCCTCAATACCCAATCTTCAATCATCAATACTGAATCTTCAATACTCAATCCTCAATCCTCAATCCTCAATCCTCATTCCTCAATCATCAATCCTCAATCTTCAATACTCAATCCTCAATCCTCAATCGTCAGTTTTCTATCCTCAATACTCAATCTTCAATCCTCAACACTCAATCCTCAAACATCAATCCTCAATCCTCATTCTTCAATCCTCAGTACCCAATCCTCAATCTTCAATCGTCAATCCTCAATCCTCAATCCTCAATCCTCATTCCTCAATCATCAATCCTCAATCTTCAATACTCAATTCTCAATCCTCAATCGTCAGTCTTCTATCCTCAATACTCAATCTTCAATCCTCAACACTCAATCCTCAATCCTCAATCCTCAATCCTCATTCGTCAATCCTCAGTACCCAATCCTCAATCTTCAATCCTCAATCCTCAATCCTCAATTCTCAATCCTCTATCTTCAATCCTCAATACTAAATCTTCAATCCTCAATCCTCGATACTCAATCCTCAATTCTCAATCCTCGATCGTCAGTCTTCTATCCTCAATACTCAATCTTCAATCCTCAATCCTCAATCCTCAATTCTCAATCCTCTACCTTCTATCCTCAATACTAAATCTTCAATCCTCGATCCTCAATCCTCAATCCTCAATCCTCATTCTACAATCCTCAATACTCAATCTTGAATCATCAATCCTCAATTCTCAATCCTCAATCCTAAATACTCAATCGTCACTCCTCAATCCCCAATCCTCAATCTTCAATCCTCAATCTTCAATCCTCAATCCTCAATCCTCAGTCCTCAATCCTCAATGCTCAATCGTCAATCCTCAATCTTCAATACTTAATACTTCATCCTCAAACATCAAACCTCAATCCTCAATCATCAATCCTCAATCTTCAATACTCATTCTTCAATCCTCAATCTTCAATCCTCAATACTCAACCATCAATCCTCAGTTCTCAATAGAATATCATCAATTCACAGTTTTCAATACTCAATGCTCAATCTGCAAACTTCAAATCTCTATCCACAAACATCAATTCTCACCTCTCAACCCTCAACACTCAGTCCCCAATCCTCAATATTCAATCCTCAACCCTCAATCCTCAATCCTCAATCCTCAATCTTCAATCCTCAATACTCAATCTTCAATCCTCAATCCTCAATCCTCAATCCTCAATCCTCAATCCTCAATCGTCAGTCTTCAACCCTCAATATGCAATCTTCAATACTCAACACTCAATCCTCAATCCTCAATCCTCAGTCCTCAATCTTCGGCCCTCAGTCCTCAACAATCAATTGTCAATCCTCAATCCTCAATAGAATATCCACAATTCACAGCTTTCAATACTCAATACTCAAACTGCAATATTCAAACCTCTATCCACAAACATCAATTCTCATCACTCAACCCTCATCACTCAGTCCTCAACGTTCAATCCTCAATCCTCAATCCTCAATCCTCAATCGTCAATCTTCAATCCTCAATACTCAATCTTCAATCCTCAATACTCAATCTGCAATCCTCAGTCCTCAAACCTCAATCCTCAATCCTCATTCTTCAATCCTCAATCCTCAATCCTCAATCTTCGATCCTCATTCCTCAATCCTCAATTCCCAATCCGCAATCCTTAATCCTCAGACCTCAAACATCAGTATTCAACCCTCAGTCCTCGTCCTCAATCCACAACACTCAATCCTCAGTCCTCAATATTCAATCATCAATATTCAATCTTCAATACTCAATCCTCAATCCTTAATCCTCAATCATCAATCCTCAGTCTTCAATACTCAATCCTCAATCCTCAATACTCAATCCTCAATCTTCAATCCTCAATATTCAATCTTCAATCTTCAATCCTCAATCCTCAATCCTCAATCGTCAACCTTCAATCCTCAATACCCAATCTTCAGTCCTCAATCCTCAATCCTCTATCCTCAATTCTCAGTCGTCAATCCTCAATACCCAATCCTCAACCTTCAATACTCAATCCTCAATCCTCACTCCTCAATCCTCAATCCTCATTCTTCAATCCTCAATACCCAATCCTCGATCTTCAATCCTCAATCCTCAATCCTCAATTCTCAACCCTCAATCCTCATTCCTCAGTCCTCAAACCTCAATCCTCAACCCTCAGCCCTCATCCTCCATCCTCAATCCTCAATCCTCAATCCTAAATCTTCAATCCTCAATATTCAATCTTCAATCCTCAATCCTCAATCCTCAATCCACAATCCTCAATCCTCACTGATCAATACTCAATCTTCAATACTCAATCCTCAATCCTCAATCCTCAATCCTCAATCCTCTATCCTCATTCTTCAATCCTGAATACCCAATCCTCAATCTTCAGTCCTCAATCCTCAATCCTCAATTCTCAATCATCAATCCTCAGTCCTCAGTCCTCAAACCTCAATCCTCAACCCTCAGCCCTCATCCTCAATCCTCAATCCTCAATCCTCAATCCTCAGCCCTCAGTCCTCAAACCTCAATGCTCAATCCTCAATCCCCAATCCTCAATCCTCAATCCTCAATCATCAATCCTCAATCCTCAATCCTCAAACCTCATTCTCGAATCCTCAGTACCCAATCCTCAATCTTCAACCCTCAACCCTCAATCCTCAATTCTCAATCCTCTATCTTCAATCCTCAATACTAAATCTTCAATCCTCAATCCTCGATCCTCAATCCTCAATTCTCAATCCTCAATCGTCAGTCTTCCATCCTCAATACTCAATCTTCAATCCACAACACTCAATCCTCAATCCTCAATCCTCAATCCTCATTCTTCAATCCTCAATACCCAATCCTCAATCTTCAATCCTCAATCCTCAATCCTCAATTCTCAATCCTCTATGTTCAATCCTCAATACTAAATCTTCAATCCTCGATCCTCAATCCTCAATCCTCTATCCTCATTCTACAATCCTCAATACTCAATCTTGAATCATCAATCCTCAATTCTCAATCCTCAATCGTCAATCTTCAATCCTCAATACTCAATCTTCAATCCTCAATCCTCAATCCTCATTCCTCAGTCCTCAATCTTCGGCCCTCAGTCCTCAACAATCAATTGTCAATCCTCAATCCTCAATAGAATATCCACAATTCACAGCTTTCAATACTCAATACTCAAACTGCAATCTTCAAACCTCTATCCACAAACATCAATTCTCATCACTCAACCCTCATCACTCAGTCCCCAACGTTCAATCCTCAATCCTCAATCCTCAATCCTCAATCGTCAATCTTCAATCCTCAGTACTCAATCTTCAATCCTCAATCCTCAATCCTCAATCCTCATTCTTCAATCCTCAGTACCCAAACCTCAATCTTCAATCCTCAATCCTCAATCCTCAATCATCAGTCCTCAATCTTCGGCCCTCAGTCCTCAACAATCAATTGTCAATCCTCAATCCTCAATAGAATATCCACAATTCACAGCTTTCAATACTCAATACTCAAACTGCAATCTTCAAACCTCTATCCACAAACATCAATTCTCATCACTCAACCCTCATCACTCAGTCCTCAACGTTCAATCCTCAATCCTCAATCCTCAATCCTCAATCGTCAATCTTCAACCCTCAGTACTCAATCTTCAATCCTCAATCCTCAATCCTCAATCCTCATTCTTCAATCCTCAATACCCAATACTCAATCTTCAATCCTCAATCCTCAATCCTCATTTCTCAATGCTCTATCCTCAGTCCTCAGTCCTCAAACCTCAATCCTCAACCGTCAGCCACCATCCTCAATCCTCAATCCTCGATCTTCAATCCTCAATCCTCAATCCTCAATCCTCAATCCTCAATCCTCAATCTTCAATCCTCAATCCTCAATCCTCAATCCTCAACCTTCAATCCTCAATACCCAATCTTCAGTCCTCAATCCTCAATCCTCTATCCTCAATTCTCAGTCGTCAATCCTCAATACCCAATCATCAACCTTCAATCCTCAATCCTCAATACTCACTCCTCAATCCTCAATCCTATCATTCTTCAATCCTCAATACCCAATCCTCGATCTTCAATCATCAATCCTCAATCCTCAATTCTCAACCCTCAATCCTCTTTCCTCAGTCTTCAAACCTCAATCCTCAACCCTCAGCCCTCATCCTCCATCCTCAATCCTCAGTCCTCAATCCTGAATCTTCAATCCTCAATATTCAATCTTCAATCCTCAATCCTCAATCCTCAATCCACAATCCTCAATCCTCACTGATCAATACTCAATCTTCAATACTCAATCCTCAATCCTCAATCCTCAATCCTCAATCCTCAATCCTCATTCTTCAATCCTCAATACCCAATCCTCAATCTTCAATCCTCAATCCTCTATATTCAACGCTCAACCCTCAACCATCAATCCTCAAAACTCAGCCATCAATCCTCAATTCTCAATACTCAATAGAACATCCTGAATTCTGGTGGTTCAATACTCAATCAAGAATATTCAATAATCAAACCTCAAACCTCAAGCATCAATCCTCAACCCTCAATCCTCAACACTCAGTCCTCTCTCTTCAGTCCTACATACTCAACCCTCAATCCTCAAGCGTCAATCCTCAATACTCAATCCTCAATCCTCAATCATCAATCCTCAATCTTCAATACTCAACCCTAAATCCTCAATTCTCAATCCTCAATCCTCAGTCCTCAGTCCTCAAACCTCAATCCTCAACCCTCAGCCCTCATCCTCAACCCTCAATCCTCAATCCTCAATCCTCATTCTTCAATCCTCAATACCCAATACTCAATCTTCAATCCTCAATCCTCAATCCTCGTTTCTCAATGCTCTATCCTCAGTCCTCAGTCCTCAAACCTCAATCCTCCACCGTCAGCCACCATCCTCAATCCTCAATCCTCGATCTTCAATCCTCAATCCTCAATCCTCAATACTCAATCTTCAATCCTCAATCCTTAGCCCTCAAACCTCAATTCTGAATCCTCAATCCTGAATCGTCAATCTTCAGACCTCAGTCCTAATCAATCTGTTGTCAATCCTCAATCCTCAATAGAATATCCTCAATTCAAAGTTTTCAATACTCAATACTCAATCTGCAATCTTCAAACCTCTATCCACAAACATCAATTCTCATCACTCACCACTCAACACTCAGTCCTCAATGTTCAATCCTCAATCCTCAATTCCCAATTTTCAATCCTCAATACTGAACCTTCAATCCTCAATCCTCAATCCTCAATCCTCAATCCTCAATTCTCAACCTTCAATCCTCAATACCCAATCTTCAGTCCTCAATCCTCAATCCTCTATCCTCAATTCTCAGTCGTCAATCCTCAATACCCAATCCTCAACCTTCAATCCTCAATCCTCAATCCTCACTCCTCAATCCCCAATCCTCATTCTTCAATCCTCAATACCCAATCCTCGATCTTCAATCCTCAATCCTCAATCCTCAATTCTCAACCCTCAATCCTCATTCCTCAGTTCTCAAACCTCAATCCTCAACCCTCAGCCCTCATCCTCCATCCTCAATCCTCAATCCTCAATCCTAAATCTTCAATCCTCAATATTCAATCTTCAATCCTCAATCCTAAATCCTCAATCCACAATCCTCAATCCTCACTGATCAATACTCAATCTTCAATACTCAATCCTCAATCCTCAATCCTCAATCCTCAATCCTCTATCCTCATTCTTCAATCCTGAATACCCAATCCTCAATCTTCAGTCCTCAATCCTCAATCCTCAATTCTCAATCATCAATCCTCAGTCCTCAATACTCAATCCTCAATCCTCAATCCTCATTTCTCAATGCTCTATCCTCAGTCCTCAGTCCTCAAACATCAATCCTCAACCGTCAGTCTTCAATCCTCAATACTCAATCTTCTATCCTCAATCCTCAATCCTCAATACTCAATCTTCAATCCTAAATCCTCAATCCTCAATCCTCAATCCTCATTTCTCAATGCTCTATCCTCAGTCCTCAGTCCTCAAACCTCAATCCTCAACCGTCAGCCACCATCCTCAATCCTCAATCCTCGATCTTCAATCCTCAATCCTCAATCCTCAATACTCAATCTTCAATCCTCAATCCTTAGCCCTCAAACCTCAATTCTGAATCCTCAATCCTGAATCCTCAATCTTCAGACCTCAGTCCTAATCGATCTGTTGTCAATCCTCAATCCTCAATAGAATATCCTCAATTCAAAGTTTTCAATACTCAATACTCAATCTGCAATCTTCAAACCTCTATCCACAAACATCAATTCTCATCACTCACCACTCAACACTCAGTCCTCAATGTTCAATCCTCAATCCTCAATTCCCAATTTTCAATCCTCAATACTGAACCTTCAGTCCTCAATCCTCAATCCTCAATCCTCAATCCTCAATCCTCATTCTCCAATCCTCAGTACCCAATCCTCAATCTTCAATCCTCAATCCTCAATCCTCAATTCTCAATCCTCTATGTTCAATCCTCAATACTAAATCTTCAATCCTCGATCCTCAATCCTCAATCCTCATTTCTCAAACCTCAATCCTCAACCCTCAGTCCTCATCCTCAATTCTCAATTCTCAATCCTCAATCCTGAATTCTCAATCTTCAATCCTCAATAATCAATCTCCAATCGTAGATCCTCAATCCACAATCCTCAACCTTCAATCCTCAATACTGAATCTTCAATCCTCAGTCCTCAATCCTCAATCCTTAATCCTCAATCGTCAATCTTCAGTCCTCAATACTCAATCTTCAATTCTCAATCTTCAATCCTCAATCCTCAAACCTCAATCCTCAGTACTCAATCCTGAGTCCTCAATCTTCAATCCTCAATACTCAATCTTCAACCCTCAATCCTCAACCCTCAATCCTCAATCCTCAATCTTCAATCCTCAATCCTCAATCCTCAATCTTCAATCCTCAATACTCAATCTGCAATCCTCAATCCTCAAACCTCAATCTTCAATCCTCATTCTTCAATCCACAATACCCAATCCTCAGTCTTCAATCCTCAATCCTCAATCCTCAATTCTCAATCCTCAATCGTCAGTCTTCAATCCTCAACACTCAATCTTCTATCCTCAATCCTCAATCCTCAATCCTCAATCCTCAAACCTCATTCTTGAATCCTCAATACCCAATACTCAATCTTCAATCAGCAATTCTCAATCCCCATTTCTCAATGCTCTATCCTCAGTCCTCAGTCCTCAAACCTCAATCCTCAACCGTCAGCCCCCATCCTCAATCCTCAATCCTCAATCTTAAATCCTCAATCCTCAATCCTCAATACTCAATCTTCAATCCTCAATACTCAATCCTCAATCGTCAATCCTCAATCCCCAATCCTCAATCTTCAATGCTCAATCCTCAATCCTCAATCCTCAATCTTCAATCCTCAATACTCAATCTTCAATCCTAAATCCTCAATCCTCAATCCTCAATCCTCAATCCTCAATCCTGAATCCTCAATCTCCAATCCTCAATACTCAATCTGCAATCCTCAAACCTCAATCCTCAGCCCTCAGCCCTCATCCTCCATCCTCAATACTCAATCCTCAATCCTGAATCTTCAATCCTCTATATTCAATCTTCAATCCTCAATACTCAATCCTCAATCCTCAGTGATCAATACTCACTCGTCAATACTGAATCCTCAATCCTCAATCCTCAATCCTCAGTCCTCAATCCTCAATCCTCAATCCTCTATGTTCAATCCTCAATACTAAATCTTCAATCCTCGATCCTCAATCCTCAATCCTCATTTCTCAAACCTCAATCCTCAACCCTCAGTCCTCATCCTCAATTCTCAATTCTCAATCCTCAATCCTGAATTCTCAATCTTCAATCCTCAATAATCAATCTCCAATCGTAGATCCTCAATCCACAATCCTCAACCTTCAATCCTCAATACTGAATCTTCAATCCTCAGTCCTCAATCCTCAATCCTTAATCCTCAATCGTCAATCTTCAGTCCTCAATACTCAATCTTCAATTCTCAATCTTCAATCCTCAATCCTCAAACCTCAATCCTCAGTACTCAATCCTGAGTCCTCAATCTTCAATCCTCAATACTCAATCTTCAACCCTCAATCCTCAACCCTCAATCCTCAATCCTCAATCTTCAATCCTCAATCCTCAATCCTCAATCTTCAATCCTCAATACTCAATCTGCAATCCTCAATCCTCAAACCTCAATCTTCAATCCTCATTCTTCAATCCACAATACCCAATCCTCAGTCTTCAATCCTCAATCCTCAATCCTCAATTCTCAATCCTCAATCGTCAGTCTTCAATCCTCAACACTCAATCTTCTATCCTCAATCCTCAATCCTCAATCCTCAATCCTCAAACCTCATTCTTGAATCCTCAATACCCAATACTCAATCTTCAATCAGCAATTCTCAATCCCCATTTCTCAATGCTCTATCCTCAGTCCTCAGTCCTCAAACCTCAATCCTCAACCGTCAGCCCCCATCCTCAATCCTCAATCCTCAATCTTAAATCCTCAATCCTCAATCCTCAATACTCAATCTTCAATCCTCAATACTCAATCCTCAATCGTCAATCCTCAATCCCCAATCCTCAATCTTCAATGCTCAATCCTCAATCCTCAATCCTCAATCTTCAATCCTCAATACTCAATCTTCAATCCTAAATCCTCAATCCTCAATCCTCAATCCTCAATCCTCAATCCTGAATCCTCAATCTCCAATCCTCAATACTCAATCTGCAATCCTCAAACCTCAATCCTCAGCCCTCAGCCCTCATCCTCCATCCTCAATACTCAATCCTCAATCCTGAATCTTCAATCCTCTATATTCAATCTTCAATCCTCAATACTCAATCCTCAATCCTCAGTGATCAATACTCACTCGTCAATACTGAATCCTCAATCCTCAATCCTCAATCCTCAGTCCTCAATCCTCAATCCTCATTTCTCAATCCTCAATCCTCAACCCTCAGTCCTCATCCTCAATTCTCAATTCTCAATCCTCAATCCTGAATTCTCAATCTTCAATCCTCAATAATCAAGCTCCAATCCTAGATCCTCAATCCACAATACTCAACCATCAATCCTCAATACTGAATCTTCAATCCTCAATCCTCAATCCTCAATCCTTAATCCTCAATCGTCAATCTTCAGTCCTCAATACTCAATCTTCAATTCTCAATCTTCAATCCTGAATCCTCAATCCTCAATCCTCAGTACTCAATCCTGAATCCTCAATCTTCAATCCTCAATACTCAATCTTCAACCCTCAATTCTCAATCCTCAATCCTCAATCCTCAATCTTCAATCCTCAATCCTCAATCCTCAATCTTCAATCCTCAATACTCAATCCTCAATCCTCAATCCTCATTTCTCAATGCTCTATCCTCAGTCCTCAGTCCTCAAACATCAATCCTCAACCGTCAGTCTTCAATCCTCAATACTCAATCTTCTATCCTCAATCCTCAATCCTCAATCCTCAATCCTCAAACCTCATTCTTGAATCCTCAATACCCAATACTCATTCTTCAATCCGCAATTCTCAATCCCCATTTCTCAATGCTCTATCCTCAGTCCTCAGTCCTCAAACCTCAATCCTCAACCGTCAGCCCCCATCCTCAATCCTCAATCCTCAATCTTAAATCCTCAATCCTCAATCCTCAATACTCAATCTTCAATCCCCAATACTCAATCCTCAATCGTCAATCCTCAATCCCCAATCCTCAATCTTCAATGCTCAATCCTCAATCCTCAATCCTCAATCTTCAATCCTCAATACTCAATCTTCAATCCTAAATCCTCAATCCTCAATCCTCAATCCTCATTTCTCAATGCTCTATCCTCAGTCCTCAGTCCTCAAACCTCAATCCTCAACCGTCAGCCACCATCCTCAATCCTCAATCCTCGATCTTCAATCCTCAATCCTCAATCCTCAATACTCAATCTTCAATCCTCAATCCTTAGCCCTCAAACCTCAATTCTGAATCCTCAATCCTGAATCCTCAATCTTCAGACCTCAGTCCTAATCGATCTGTTGTCAATCCTCAATCCTCAATAGAATATCCTCAATTCAAAGTTTTCAATACTCAATACGCAATCTGCAATCTTCAAACCTCTATCCACAAACATCAATTCTCATCACTCACCACTCAACACTCAGTCCTCAATGTTCAATCCTCAATCCTCAATTCCCAATTTTCAATCCTCAATACTGAACCTTCAATCCTCAATCCTCAATCCTCAATCCTCAATCCTCAATCCTCATTCTCCAATCCTCAGTACCCAATCCTCAATCTTCAATCCTCAATCCTCAATCCTCAATTCTCAACCTTCAATCCTCAATACCCAATCTTCAGTCCTCAATCCTCAATCCTCTATCCTCAATTCTCAGTCGTCAATCCTCAATACCCAATCCTCAACCTTCAATCCTCAATCCTCAATCCTCACTCCTCAATCCCCAATCCTCATTCTTCAATCCTCAATACCCAATCCTCGATCTTCAATCCTCAATCCTCAATCCTCAATTCTCAACCCTCAATCCTCATTCCTCAGTTCTCAAACCTCAATCCTCAACCCTCAGCCCTCATCCTCCATCCTCAATCCTCAATCCTCAATCCTAAATCTTCAATCCTCAATATTCAATCTTCAATCCTCAATCCTAAATCCTCAATCCACAATCCTCAATCCTCACTGATCAATACTCAATCTTCAATACTCAATCCTCAATCCTCAATCCTCAATCCTCAATCCTCTATCCTCATTCTTCAATCCTGAATACCCAATCCTCAATCTTCAGTCCTCAATCCTCAATCCTCAATTCTCAATCATCAATCCTCAGTCCTCAATACTCAATCCTCAATCCTCAATCCTCATTTCTCAATGCTCTATCCTCAGTCCTCAGTCCTCAAACATCAATCCTCAACCGTCAGTCTTCAATCCTCAATACTCAATCTTCTATCCTCAATCCTCAATCCTCCATCCTCAATCCTCAAACCTCATTCTTGAATCCTCAATACCCAATACTCAATCTTCAATCCGCAATTCTCAATCCCCATTTCTCAATGCTCTATCCTCAGTCCTCAGTCCTCAAACCTCAATCCTCAACCGTCAGCCCCCATCCTCAATCCTCAATCCTCAATCTTAAATCCTCAATCCTCAATCCTCAATACTCAATCTTCAATCCCCAATACTCAATCCTCAATCGTCAATCCTCAATCCCCAATCCTCAATCTTCAATGCTCAATCCTCAATCCTCAATCTTCAATCCTCAATACTCAATCTTCAATCCTAAATCCTCAATCCTCAATCCTCAATCCTCATTTCTCAATGCTCTATCCTCAGTCCTCAGTCCTCAAACCTCAATCCTCAACCGTCAGCCACCATCCTCAATCCTCAATCCTCGATCTTCAATCCTCAATCCTCAATCCTCAATACTCAATCTTCAATCCTCAATCCTTAGCCCTCAAACCTCAATTCTGAATCCTCAATCCTGAATCCTCAATCTTCAGACCTCAGTCCTAATCGATCTGTTGTCAATCCTCAATCCTCAATAGAATATCCTCAATTCAAAGTTTTCAATACTCAATACTCAATCTGCAATCTTCAAACCTCTATCCACAAACATCAATTCTCATCACTCACCACTCAACACTCAGTCCTCAATGTTCAATCCTCAATCCTCAATTCCCAATTTTCAATCCTCAATACTGAACCTTCAGTCCTCAATCCTCAATCCTCAATCCTCAATCCTCAATCCTCATTCTCCAATCCTCAGTACCCAATCCTCAATCTTCAATCCTCAATCCTCAATCCTCAATTCTCAATCCTCTATGTTCAATCCTCAATACTAAATCTTCAATCCTCGATCCTCAATCCTCAATCCTCATTTCTCAAACCTCAATCCTCAACCCTCAGTCCTCATCCTCAATTCTCAATTCTCAATCCTCAATCCTGAATTCTCAATCTTCAATCCTCAATAATCAATCTCCAATCGTAGATCCTCAATCCACAATCCTCAACCTTCAATCCTCAATACTGAATCTTCAATCCTCAGTCCTCAATCCTCAATCCTTAATCCTCAATCGTCAATCTTCAGTCCTCAATACTCAATCTTCAATTCTCAATCTTCAATCCTCAATCCTCAAACCTCAATCCTCAGTACTCAATCCTGAGTCCTCAATCTTCAATCCTCAATACTCAATCTTCAACCCTCAATCCTCAACCCTCAATCCTCAATCCTCAATCTTCAATCCTCAATCCTCAATCCTCAATCTTCAATCCTCAATACTCAATCTGCAATCCTCAACCCTCAAACCTCAATCTTCAATCCTCATTCTTCAATCCACAATACCCAATCCTCAGTCTTCAATCCTCAATCCTCAATCCTCAATTCTCAATCCTCAATCGTCAGTCTTCAATCCTCAATACTCAATCTTCTATCCTCAATCCTCAATCCTCAATCCTCAATCCTCAAACCTCATTCTTGAATCCTCAATAAACAATACTCAATCTTCAATCCGCAATTCTCAATCCCCATTTCTCAATGCTCTATCCTCAGTCCTCAGTCCTCAAACCTCAATCCTCAACCGTCAGCCCCCATCCTCAATCCTCAATCCTCAATCTTAAATCCTCAATCCTCAATCCTCAATACTCAATCTTCAATCCTCAATACTCAATCCTCAATCGTCAATCCTCAATCCCCAATCCTCAATCTTCAATTCTCAATCCTCAATCCTCAATCCTCAATCTTCAATCCTCAATACTCAATCTTCAATCCTAAATCCTCAATCCTCAATCCTCAATCCTCAATCCTCAATCCTGAATCCTCAATCTCCAATCCTCAATACTCAATCTGCAATCCTCAAACCTCAATCCTCAGCCCTCAGCCCTCATCCTCCATCCTCAATACTCAATCCTCAATCCTGAATCTTCAATCCTCTATATTCAATCTTCAATCCTCAATACTCAATCCTCAATCCTCAGTGATCAATACTCAATCGTCAATACTGAATCCCCAATCCTCAATCCTCAATCCTCAGTCCTCAATCCTCAATCCTCATTTCTCAATCCTCAATCCTCAACCCTCAGTCCTCATCCTCAATTCTCAATTCTCAATCCTCAATCCTGAATTCTCAATCTTCAATCCTCAATAATCAAGCTCCAATCCTAGATCCTCAATCCACAATACTCAACCATCAATCCTCAATACTGAATCTTCAATCCTCAATCCTCAATCCTCAATCCTTAATCCTCAATCGTCAATCTTCAGTCCTCAATACTCAATCTTCAATTCTCAATCTTCAATCCTGAATCCTCAATCCTCAATCCTCAGTACTCAATCCTGAATCCTCAATCTTCAATCCTCAATACTCAATCTTCAACCCTCAATTCTCAATCCTCAATCCTCAATCCTCAATCTTCAATCCTCAATCCTCAATCCTCAATCTTCAATCCTCAATACTCAATCCTCAATCCTCAATCCTCATTTCTCAATGCTCTATCCTCAGTCCTCAGTCCTCAAACATCAATCCTCAACCGTCAGTCTTCAATCCTCAATACTCAATCTTCTATCCTCAATCCTCAATCCTCAATCCTCAATCCTCAAACCTCATTCTTGAATCCTCAATACCCAATACTCATTCTTCAATCCGCAATTCTCAATCCCCATTTCTCAATGCTCTATCCTCAGTCCTCAGTCCTCAAACCTCAATCCTCAACCGTCAGCCCCCATCCTCAATCCTCAATCCTCAATCTTAAATCCTCAATCCTCAATCCTCAATACTCAATCTTCAATCCTAAATCCTCAATCCTCAATCCTCAATCCTCATTTCTCAATGCTCTATCCTCAGTCCTCAGTCCTCAAACCTCAATCCTCAACCGTCAGCCACCATCCTCAATCCTCAATCCTCGATCTTCAATCCTCAATCCTCAATCCTCAATACTCAATCTTCAATCCTCAATCCTTAGCCCTCAAACCTCAATTCTGAATCCTCAATCCTGAATCCTCAATCTTCAGACCTCAGTCCTAATCGATCTGTTGTCAATCCTCAATCCTCAATAGAATATCCTCAATTCAAAGTTTTCAATACTCAATACTCAATCTGCAATCTTCAAACCTCTATCCACAAACATCAATTCTCATCACTCACCACTCAACACTCAGTCCTCAATGTTCAATCCTCAATCCTCAATTCCCAATTTTCAATCCTCAATACTGAACCTTCAATCCTCAATCCTCAATCCTCAATCCTCAATCCTCAATCCTCATTCTCCAATCCTCAGTACCCAATCCTCAATCTTCAATCCTCAATCCTCAATCCTCAATTCTCAACCTTCAATCCTCAATACCCAATCTTCAGTCCTCAATCCTCAATCCTCTATCCTCAATTCTCAGTCGTCAATCCTCAATACCCAATCCTCAACCTTCAATCCTCAATCCTCAATCCTCACTCCTCAATCCCCAATCCTCATTCTTCAATCCTCAATACCCAATCCTCGATCTTCAATCCTCAATCCTCAATCCTCAATTCTCAACCCTCAATCCTCATTCCTCAGTTCTCAAACCTCAATCCTCAACCCTCAGCCCTCATCCTCCATCCTCAATCCTCAATCCTCAATCCTAAATCTTCAATCCTCAATATTCAATCTTCAATCCTCAATCCTAAATCCTCAATCCACAATCCTCAATCCTCACTGATCAATACTCAATCTTCAATACTCAATCCTCAATCCTCAATCCTCAATCCTCAATCCTCTATCCTCATTCTTCAATCCTGAATACCCAATCCTCAATCTTCAGTCCTCAATCCTCAATCCTCAATTCTCAATCATCAATCCTCAGTCCTCAGTCCTCAAACCTCAATCCTCAACCCTCAGCCCTCATCCTCAATCCTCAATCCTCAATCCTCAATCCTCAGCCCTCAGTCCTCAAACCTCAATGCTCAATCCTCAATCCCCAATCCTCAATCCTCAATCCTCAATCATCAATCCTCAATCCTCAATCCTCAAACCTCATTCTCGAATCCTCAGTACTCAATCCTCAATCTTCAATCCTCAATCCTCAATCCTCAATTCTCAATCCTCTATCTTCAATCCTCAATACTAAATCTTCAATCCTCAATCCTCGATCCTCAATCCTCAATTCTCAATCCTCAATCGTCAGTCTTCCATCCTCAATACTCAATCTTCAATCCACAACACTCAATCCTCAATCCTCAATCCTCAATCCTCATTCTTCAATCCTCAATACCCAATCCTCAATCTTCAATCCTCAATCCACAATCCTCAATTCTCAATCCTCTATGTTCAATCCTCAATACTAAATCTTCAATCCTCGATCCTCAATCCTCAATCCTCAATCCTCATTCTACAATCCTCAATACTCAATCTTGAATCATCAATCCTCAATTCTCAATCCTCAATCGTCAATCTTCAATCCTCAATACTCAATCTTCAATCCTCAATCCTCAATCCTCAATCCTCAGTCCTCAATCTTCGGCCCTCAGTCCTCAACAATCAATTGTCAATCCTCAATCCTCAATATAATATCCACAATTCACAGCTTTCAATACTCAATACTCAAACTGCAATCTTCAAACCTCTATCCACAAACATCAATGCTCATCACTCAACCCTCATCACTCAGTCCCCAACGTTCAATCCTCAATCCTCAATCCTCAATCCTCAATCGTCAATCTTCAATCCTCAGTACTCAATCTTCAATCCTCAATCCTCAATCCTCAGTCCTCATTCTTCAATCCTCAGTACCCAAACCTCAATCTTCAATCCTCAATCCTCAATCCTCAATCCTCAATCCTCAACCCTCATTCTTCAATCCTCAATACCCAATCCTCAATCTTCAATCCTCAATCCTCAATCCCCAATTCTCAATCCTCAATCCTCAATCCTCAGTCCTCAGTCCTCAAACCTCAATCCTCAACCCTCAGCACTCTTCGTCAATCCTCAATCGTCAATCCTCAATCCTCAACCTTCAATCCTCAATACTCAATCTTCAATCCTCAATCATTAATTCTCAACCCTCAATCCTCAATCCTCAATCCTCAACCCTGAATCCTCAATCTTCAATCCTCAATACTCAACCTGCAATCCTCAAACCTCAATCCTCAGCCCTCAGCCCTCATCCTCCATCCTCAATACTCAATCCTCAATCCTGAATCTTCAATCCTCTATATTCAATCTTCAATCCTCAATACTCAATCCTCAATCCTCAGTGATCAATACTCAATCGTCAATACTGAATCCTCAATCCTCAATCCTCAATCCTCAATCCTCAATCCTCAGTCCTCATTTCTCAAACCTCAATCCTCAACCCTCAGTCCTCATCCTCAATTCTCAATTCTCAATCCACAATCCTGAATTCTCAATCTTCAATCCTCAATAATCAATCTCCAATCCTAGATCCTCAATCCACAATCCTCAACCTTCAATCCTCAATACTGAATCTTCAATCCTCAGTCCTCAATCCTCAATCCTCAGTACTCAATCCTGAGTCCTCAATCTTCAATCCTCAATACTCAATCTTCAACCCTCAATCCTCAACCCTCAATCCTCAATCCTCAATCTTCAATCCTCAATCCTCAATCCTCAATCTTCAATCCTCAATACTCAATCTGCAATCCTCAATCCTCAAACCTCAATCTTCAATCCTCATTCTTCAATCCACAATACCCAATCCTCAGTCTTCAATCCTCAATCCTCAATCCTCAATTCTCAATCCTCAATCGTCAGTCTTCAATCCTCAATACTCAATCTTCTATCCTCAATCCTCAATCCTCAATTCTCAACCCTCAATCCTCATTCCTCAGTCTTCAAACCTCAATCCTCAACCCTCAGCCCTCATCCTCAATCCTCAATCCTCAATCCTCAACCCTCATTCTTCAATCCTCAATACCCAATACTCAATCTTCAATCCTCAATCCTCAATCCTCATTTCTCAATGCTCTATCCTCAGTCCTCAGTCCTCAAACCTCAATCCTCCACCGTCAGCCACCATCCTCAATCCTCAATCCTCGATCTTCAATCCTCAAACCTCAATCCTCAGCCCTCAGCCCTCATCCTCCATCCTCAATACTCAATCCTCAATCCTGAATCTTCAATCCTCTATATTCAATCTTCAATCCTCAATACTCAATCCTCAATCCTCAGTGATAAATACTCAATCGTCAATACTGAATCCTCAATCCTCAATCCTCAATCCTCAGTCCTCAATCCTCAATCCTCATTTCTCAATCCTCAATCCTCAACCCTCAGTCCTCATCCTCAATTCTCAATTCTCAATCCTCAATCCTGAATTCTCAATCTTCAATCCTCAATAATCAAGCTCCAATCCTAGATCCTCAATCCACAATACTCAACCATCAATCCTCAATACTGAATCTTCAATCCTCAATCCTCAATCCTCAATCCTTAATCCTCAATCGCCAATCTTCAGTCCTCAATATTCAATCTTCAATTCTCAATCTTCAATCCTGAATCCTCAATCCTCAATCCTCAGTACTCAATCCTGAATCCTCAATCTTCAATCCTCAATACTCAATCTTCAACCCTCAGTTCTCAATCCTCAATCCTCAATCCTCAATCTTCAATCCTCAATCCTCAATCCTCAATCTTCAATCCTCAATACTCAATCCTCAATCCTCAATCCTCATTTCTCAATGCTCTATCCTCAGTCCTCAGTCCTCAAACATCAATCCTCAACCGTCAGCCCCCATCCTCAATCCTCAATCCTCGATCTTCAATCCTCAATCCTCAATCCTCAATACTCAATCTTCGATCATCAATCCTGAGTCCTCAAACCTCAATTCTGAATCCTCAATACTGAATCCTCAATCTTCAGACCTCAGTCCTCAACAATCTGTTGTCAATCCTCAATCCTCAATAGAATATCCTCAATTCAAAGTTTTCAATACTCAATACTCAATCTGCAATCTTCAAACCTCTATCCACAAAAATCAATTCTCATCACTCAACACTCAACACTCAGTCCTCAATGTTCAATCCTCAATCCTCAATTCCCAATCTTCAATCCTCAATACTGAATCTTCAATACTCAATCCTCAATCCTCAATCCTCAATCCTCATTCCTCAATCATCAATCCTCAATCTTCAATACTCAATTCTGAATCCCCAATCGTCAGTTTTCTATCCTCAATACTCAATCTTCAATCCTCAACACTCAATCCTCAATCCTCAATCCTCAATCCTCATTCTTCAATCCTCAGTACCCAATCCTCAATCTTCAATCCTCAATCCTCAATCCTCAATCCTCAATCCTCATTCCTCAATCATCAATCCTCAATCTTCAATACTCAATTCTCAATCCTCAATCGTCAGTCTTCTATCCTCAATACTCAATCTTCAATCCTCAACACTCAATCCTCAATCCTCAATCCTCAATCCTCATTCGTCAATCCTCAGTACCCAATCCTCAATCTTCAATCCTCAATCCTCAATCCGCAATTCTCAATCCTCTATCTTCAATCCTCAATACTAAATCTTCAATCCTCAATCCTCGATACTCAATCCTCAATTCTCAATCCTCAATCGTCAGTCTTCTACCCTCAATACTCAATCTTCAATCCTCAATCCTCAATCCTCAATCCTCAATCTTCAATACTCAATCCTCAATCCTCAATCCTCAATCCTCAATATTCAACACTCAACCCTCAACAGTCAATCCTCAATACTCAACCACCAATCCTCAATTCTCAATACTCAATAGAACATCCTGAATTCTGATGGTTCAATACTCAATCCAGAATATTCAATAATCAAATCCCAAACCTCAAGCATCAATTCTCAACACTCAATCCTCAACATTCAGTCCTCTCTCTTCAATCCTACATCCTCAACACTCAATCCTCAAGCGTCAATCCTCAATACTCAATCCTCAATCCTCAATCATCAATCCTCAATCTTCAATACTCAATCCTCAATCCTCAATCCTCAATCCTCAATACTCTACCATCAATCCTAAATCCTCAATGCTCAATAGAATATCCTGAATTCTCAGGATTCTGTACTCAAACCTCAATCCTCAACCCTCAGCCCTCATTCTCAATCCTCAATCCTCAATCCTCAATATTCAATCCCCAATACTCAATCTTCAATCCTCTATCCTCAATCCTCAATCCTCAATCCTGAATCCTCAGTCATAAATCCTCAATCCTCAATACTCAATCGTCAATCCTCAGTCCTCAATCCACAATCCTCAATTCTCGTTCCTCAAGCCTCAATCCTCAACCCTCAGTCCACATCCACAATTCTCAATTCTCAATCCTCAATCCTCAATCCTCAACCTTCAATCCCCAAAAATCAATCACCAATCCTAGGTCTTCACTCCCCAATCTTCAGTCCTTAATCCTCAATCTTCAATCCTCAATCGCCAGTCCTCAATCTTCAATCCTCTATGCTCAATCGTCAATTCTCAAGCCTCAGTCCTCAGTCCTCAATCCTCAATCCTCAAACCTCAATCCTCAACCGTCAGTCCTCGTCCTCAATCCTCAACCCTCAATCCTCATTCTTCAAACCTCAATACCCAATTCTCAATCTTCAATCCTCAATCCTAAATCCTCAATTCTCAATCCTCAATCCTCAGTCCTCAGTCCTCAAACCTCAATCCTCGACCCTCAGCCCTCATCCTCAATACTCAATCCTCAATCCTCAATCCTCAGCCCTCTGTCCTCAAACCTCAATGCTCAATCCTCAATCCCCAATCCTCAATCCTCAATCCTCAATCATCAATGCTCAATCTTCAATACTCATTCCTCAATCCTCAATCCCCAATCCTCAATCTTCAATCATCAATCCTTAATCTTCAACACTCAATCCTCAATCCTCAATCCTCAATTCTCGATACTCAATAGAATATCCTGAATTCTCAGGATTCTATACTCAAACCTCAATCCTCAAACCTCAGCCCTCATTCTCAATCCTCAATCCTCAATATTCAATCCCCAATACTCAATCTTCAATCCTCAATCCTCAATTCTCAATCCTCAGCACTCAGTCCTCAAACCTCAATGCTCAATCCTCAATCGCCAATCCTCAATCCTCAATCCTCAATCACCAATCCTCAATCTTCAATACTCATTCCTCAATCCTCAATCCCCAATCCTCAATCTTCAATCATCAATCCTCAATCTTCAACACTCAATCCTCAATACTAACCATCAATCCTCAATTCTCGATACTCAATAGAATATCCTGAATTCTCAGGATTCAATACTTATACCTCAATCCTCAACCCTCAGCCCTCATCCTCCATCCTCAATCGCCAATCCTCAATCCTGAATCTTCAATCCTCAACATTCAATCTTCTATCCTCAATCCTCAAACCTCAATCCTCAATCCTCAATCCTCAGTGATCAATACTCAATCTTCAATACTCAATCCTCAATCCTCAATCCTCAATCCTCAATCCTCAATCCTCAATCCTCAATCCTCATTTCTCAATCTTCAATCCTCAACCCTCAGTCCTCATCCTCAATTCTCAATTCTCGATCCTCAATCCTGAATTCTCAATCTTCAATCCTCAATAATCAACCTCCAATCCTAGATCCTCAATCCACAATACTCAACCATCAATCCTCAATACTGAATCTTCAATCCTCAATCCTCAATCCTCAATTCTTAATCCTCAATCGTCAATCTTCAGTCCTCAATACTCAATCTTCAATTCTCAATCTTCAATCCTGAATCCTCAATCCTCAATCCTCAGTACTCAATCCTGAATCCTCAATCTTCAATCCTCAATACTCAATCTTAAACCCTCAATTCCCAATCCTCAATCCTCAATCCTCAATCTTCAATCCTCAATCCTCAATCCTCAATCTTCAATCCTCAATACTCAATCTTCAATCCTCAATCCTCATTTCTCAATGCTCTATCCTCAGTCCTCAGTCCTCAAACATCAATCCTCAACCGTCAGCCCCCATCCTCAATCCTCAATCCTCGATCTTCAATCCTCAATCCTCAATCTTCAATACTCAATCCTCAATCCTCAGTCCTCAATCCTCAATCCTCAATACTCAATCCTCAATCTTCAATCCACAATACTCAATCTTCAATCCTCAATCCTCAATCCTCAATCCTCAATCCTCAATCTTCAATCCTCAATACTCGATCTTCAATCCTCAATCCTCAATCCTCAATCCTCAATCCTCAGTCTTCAATCCTCAATACCCAATCCTCAACCTTCAATCCACAATCCTCAATCCTCAATCCTCATTCTTCAATCCTCAATACTCAATCTTCAATCCTCAATCCTCATTTCTCAATGCTCTATCCTCAGTCCTCAGTCCTCAAACATCAATCCTCAACCGTCAGCCCCCATCCTCAATCCTCAATCCTCGATCTTCTATCCTCAATCCTCAATCCTCAATAATCAATCTTCGATCATCAATCCTGAGTCCTCAAACCTCAATTCTGAATCCTCAATACTGAATCCTCAATCTTCAGACCTCAGTCCTCAACAATCTGTTGTCAATCCTCAATCCTCAATAGAATATCCTCAATTCAAAGCTTTCAATACTCAATACTCAATCTGCAATCTTCAAACCTCTATCCACAAAAATCAATTCTCATCACTCAACACTCAACACTCAGTCCTCAATGTTCAATCCTCAATCCTCAATTCCCAATCTTCAATCCTCAATACTGAATCTTCAATACTCAATCCTCAATCCTCAATCCTCAATCCTCATTCCTCAATCATCAATCCTCAATCTTCAATACTCAATTCTCAATCCTCAATCGTCAGTTTTCTATCCTCAATACTCAATCTTCAATCCTCAACACTCAATCCTCAATCCTCAATCCTCAATCCTCATTCTTCAATCCTCAGTACCCAATCCTCAATCTTCAATCCTCAATCCTCAATCCTCAATCCTCAATCCTCATTCCTCAATCATCAATACTCAATCTTCAATACTCAATTCTCAATCCTCAATCGTCAGTCTTCTATCCTCAATACTCAATCTTCAATCCTCAACACTCAATCCTCAATCCTCAATCCTCAATCCTCATTCGTCAATCCTCAGTACCCAATCCTCAATCTTCAATCCTCAATTCTCAATCCGCAATTCTCAATTCTCTATCTTCAATCCTCAATACTAAATCTTCAATCCTCAATCCTCGATACTCAATCCTCAATTCTCAATCCTCAATCGTCAGTCTTCTACCCTCAATACTCAATCTTCAATCCTCAATCCTCAATCCTCAATCCTCAATCTTCAATACTCAATCCTCAATCCTCAATCCTCAATCCTCAATATTCAACACTCAACCCTCAACAGTCAATCCTCAATACTCAACCACCAATCCTCAATTCTCAATACTCAATAGAACATCCTGAATTCTGATGGTTCAATACTCAATCCAGAATATTCAATAATCAAATCCCAAACCTCAAGCATCAATTCTCAACACTCAATCCTCAACATTCAGTCCTCTCTCTTCAATCCTACATCCTCAACACTCAATCCTCAAGCGTCAATCCTCAATACTCAATCCTCAATACTCAATCATCAATCCTCAATCTTCAATACTCAATCCTCAATCCTCAATCCTCAATCCTCAATACTCAACCATCAATCCTAAATCCTCAATGCTCAATAGAATATCCTGAATTCTCAGGATTCTGTACTCAAACCTCAATCCTCAACCCTCAGCCCTCATTCTCAATCCTCAATCCTCAATCCTCAATATTCAATCCCCAATACTCAATCCTCAATCCTCAGTCCTCAATCCTCAATCCTCAATACTCAATCCTCAATCTTCAATCCACAATACTCAATCTTCAATCCTCAATCCTCAATCCTCAATCCTCAATCCTCAATCTTCAATCCTCAATACTCGATCTTCAATCCTCAATCCTCAATCCTCAATCCTCAATCCTCAATCCTCAGTCTTCAATCCTCAATACCCAATCCTCAACCTTCAATCCACAATCCTCAATCCTCAATCCTCATTCTTCAATCCTCAATACCCAATTCTCAATCTTCAATCCTCAATCCTAAATCCTCAATTCTCAATCCTCAATCCTCAGTCCTCAGTCCTCAAACCTCAATCCTCAACCCTCAGCACTCATCCTCAATCCTCAATCCTCAATATTCAACACTCAACCCTCAACCGTCAATCCTCAATACTCAACCACCAATCCTCAATTCTCAATACTCAATAGAACATCCTGAATTCTGATGGTTCAATACTCAATCCAGAATATTCAATAATCAAATCCCAAACCTCAAGCATCAATTCTCAACACTCAATCCTCAACATTCAGTCCTCTCTCTTCAATCCTACATCCTCAACACTCAATCCTCAAGCGTCAATCCTCAATACTCAATCCTCAATCCTCAATCATCAATCCTCAATCTTCAATACTCAATCCTCAATCCTCAATCCTCAATCCTCAATACTCAACCATCAATCCTAAATCCTCAATGCTCAATAGAATATCCTGAATTCTCAGGATTCTGTACTCAAACCTCAATCCTCAACCCCCAGCCCTCATTCTCAATCCTCAATCCTCAATCCTCAATATTCAATCCCCAATACTCAATCTTCAATCCTCTATCCTCAATCCTCAATCCTCAATCCACAATCCTCAGTCATAAATTCTCAATCTTCAATACTCAATCGTCAATCCTCAGTCCTCAATCCTCAATCCTCAATTCTCGTTCCTCAAGCCTCAATCCTCAACCCTCAGTCCACATCCACAATTCTCAATTCTCAATCCTCAATCCTCAATCCTCAACCTTCAATCCCCAAAAATCAATCACAAATCCTAGGTCTTCAATCCCCAATCCTCAGTCCTTAATCCTCAATCTTCAATCCTCAATCGCCAGTACTCAATCTTCAATCCTCTATGCTCAATCGTCAATCCTCAAGCCTCAGTCCTCAATCCTCAATCCTCAATCCTCAAACCTCAATCCTCAACCGTCAGTCCTCGTCCTCAATCCTCAACCCTCAATCCTCATTCTTCAAACCTCAATACCCAATTCACAATCTTCAATCCTCAATCCTAAATCCTCAATTCTCAATCCTCAATCATCAGTCCTCAGTCCTCAAACCTCAATCCTCGACTCTCAGCCCTCATCCTCAATCCTCAATCCTGAATCCTCAATCCTCAGCACTCAGTCCTCAAACCTCAATGCTCAATCCTCAATCCCCAATCCTCAATCCTCAATCCTCAATCACCAATCCTCAATCTTCAATACTCATTCCTCAATCCTCAATCCCCAATCCTCAAACTTCAATCATCAATCCTCAATCTTCAACACTCAATCCTCAATCCTCAATCCTCAATACTAACCATCAATCCTCAATTCTCGATACTCAATAGAATATCCTGAATTCTCAGGATTCAATACTGATACCTCAATCCTCAACCCTCAGCCCTCATCCTCCATCCTCAATCGCCAATCCTCAATCCTGAATCTTCAATCCTCAACATTCAATCTTGTATCCTCAATCCTCAAACCTCAAACCTCAATCCTCAATCCTCAGTGATCAATACTCAATCTTCAATACTCAATCCTCAATCCTCAATCCTCAATCCTCAATCCTCAATCCTCAATCCTCAATCCTCATTTCTCAATCTTCAATCCTCAACCCTCAGTCCTCATCCTCAATTCTCAATTCTTGATCCTCAATCCTGAATTCTCAATCTTCAATCCTCAATAATCAACCTCCAATCCTAGATCCTCAATCCACAACACTCAACCATCAATCCTCAATACTGAATCTTCAATCCTCAATCCTCAATCCTCAATTCTTAATCCTCAATCGTCAATCTTCAGTCCTCAATACTCAATCTTCAATTCTCAATCTTCAATCCTCAATCCTCAACCCTCAATCCTCAGTACTCAATCCTGAGTCCTCAATCTTCAATCCTCAATACTCAATCTTCAACCCTCAATCCTCAACCCTCAATCCTCAATCCTCAATCTTCAATCCTCAATCCTCAATCCTCAATCTTCAATCCTCAATACTCAATCTGCAATCCTCAATCCTCAAACCTCAATCTTCAATCCTCATTCTTCAATCCACAATACCCAATCCTCAGTCTTCAATCCTCAATCCTCAATCCTCAATTCTCAATCCTCAATCCTTAACCCTCAGACCTCAAACATCAATATTCAACCCTCAGTCCTCGTCGTCAATACACAACCCTCAATCCTCAGTCCTCAATAATCAATCATCAATATTCAATCTTCAATCCTCAATCCTCAATCCTCAATCATCAATCCTCAATCTTCAATACTCAATCCTCAATCCTCAATCCTCAATCCTCAATCCTCAATACTCAATCCTCAATCTTCAATACTCAATACTCAATCTTCAATCCTCAATCCTCAATCCTCAATCCTCAATCCTCAATCTTCAATCCTCAATACTCGATCTTTAATCCTCAATCCTCAATCCTCAATCCTCAATCCTCAGTCTTCAATCCTCAATACCCAATCCTCAACCTTCAATCCACAATCCTCAATCCTCAATCCTCATTCTTCAATCCTCAATACCCAATTCTCAATCTTCAATCCTCAATCCTAAATCCTCAATTCTCAATCCTCAATCCTCAGTCCTCAGTCCTCAAACCTCAATCCTCAACCCTCAGCCCTCATCCTCAATCCTCAATCCTCAATCCTCAATCCTCATTCTTCAATCCTCAATACCCAATACTCAATCTTCAGTCCTCAATCCTCAATCCTCATTTCTCAATGCTCTATCCTCAGTGCTCAGTCCTCAAACCTCAATCCTCAACCGTCAGCCACCATCCTCAATCCTCAATCCTCGATCTTCAATCCTCAATCCTCAATCTTCAATACTCAATCTTCAATCCTCAATCCTTAGCCCTCAAACCTCAATTCTGAATCCTCAATCCTGAATCCTCAATCTTCAGACCTCAGTCCTAATCAATCTGTTGTCAATCCTCAATCCTCAATAGAATATCCTCAATTCAAAGTTTTCAATACTCAATACTCAATCTGCAATCTTCAAACCTCTATCCACAAACATCAATTCTCATCACTCAACACTCAACACTCAGTCCTCAATGTTCAATCCTCAATCCTCAATTCCCAATCTTCAATCCTCAATACTGAATCTTCAATCCTCAATCCTCTATCCTCAATCCTCAATCCTCAATCCTCATTCTTCAATCCTCAGTACCCAATCCTCAATCTTCAATCCTCAATCCTCAATCCTCAAATCTCAATCCCCTATCTTCAATCCTCTATACTAAATCTTCAGTCCTCAATCCTCGATCCTCAATCCTCAATTCTCAATCCTCAATCGTCAGTCTTCTATCCTCAATACTCAATCTTCAATCCACAACACTCAATCCTCAATCCTCAATCCTCAATCCTCATTCTTCAATCCTCAATACCCAATCCTCAATCTTCAATCCTGAATCCTCAATCCTCAATTCTCAATCCTCTATGTTCAATCCTCAATACTAAATCTTCAATCCTCGATCCTCAATCCTCAATCCTCAATCCTCATTCTACAATCCTCAATACTCAATCTTGAATCATCAATCCTCAATTCTCAATCCTCATTCTTCAATCCTCAATACCCAATACTCAATCTTCAGTCCTCAATCCTCAATCCTCATTTCTCAATGCTCTATCCTCAGTGCTCAGTCCTCAAACCTCAATCCTCAACCGTCAGCCACCATCCTCAATCCTCAATCCTCGATCTTCAATCCTCAATCCTCAATCTTCAATACTCAATCTTCAATCCTCAATCCTTAGCCCTCAAACCTCAATTCTGAATCCTCAATCCTGAATCCTCAATCTTCAGACCTCAGTCCTAATCAATCTGTTGTCAATCCTCAATCCTCAATAGAATATCCTCAATTCAAAGTTTTCAATACTCAATACTCAATCTGCAATCTTCAAACCTCTATCCACAAACATCAATTCTCATCACTCAACACTCAACACTCAGTCCTCAATGTTCAATCCTCAATCCTCAATTCCCAATCTTCAATCCTCAATACTGAATCTTCAATCCTCAATCCTCTATCCTCAATCCTCAATCCTCAATCCTCATTCTTCAATCCTCAGTACCCAATCCTCAATCTTCAATCCTCAATCCTCAATCCTCAAATCTCAATCCCCTATCTTCAATCCTCTATACTAAATCTTCAGTCCTCAATCCTCGATCCTCAATCCTCAATTCTCAATCCTCAATCGTCAGTCTTCTATCCTCAATACTCAATCTTCAATCCACAACACTCAATCCTCAATCCTCAATCCTCAATCCTCATTCTTCAATCCTCAATACCCAATCCTCAATCTTCAATCCTGAATCCTCAATCCTCAATTCTCAATCCTCTATGTTCAATCCTCAATACTAAATCTTCAATCCTCGATCCTCAATCCTCAATCCTCAATCCTCATTCTACAATCCTCAATACTCAATCTTGAATCATCAATCCTCAATTCTCAATCCTCAATCCTAAATACTCAATCGTCACTCCTCAATCCCCAATCCTCAATCATCAATCCTCAATCCTCAATCCTCAATCCTCAATCCTCAATCCTCAATGTTCAATCATCAATCCTCAATCCTCAATCCTCAATCCTCAATCCTCAATCCTCAATCCTCAACCGTCAGTCTTCAACCCTCAATACTCAACCATCAATCCTCAGTTCTCAATAGAATATCATCAATTCACAGTTTTCAATACTCAATAATCAATCTGCAATCTTCAAACCTCTATCCACAAACATCAATTCTCATCACTCAACCCTCAACACTCAGTCCTCAACGCTCAATCCTCAATCCTCAATCCTCAATCCTCAATCGTCAATCTTCAATCCTCAATACTCAATCTTCAATCCTCAATACTCAATCTGCAATCCGCAGTCCTCAAACCTCAATCCTCAATCCTCATTCTTCAATCCTCAATACCCAATCCTCAATCTTCGATCCTCATTCCTCAATCCTCAATTCCCAATCAGCAATCCTTAATCCTCAGACCTCAAACATCAGCATTCAACCCTCATTCCTCGTCCTCAATCCACAACACTCAATCCTCAGTCCTCAATATTCAATCATCAATATTCAATCTTCAATACTCAATCCTCAATCCTCAATCCTCAATCATCAACCCTCAGTCTTCAATAGTCAATCCTCAATCCTCAATCCTCAATCCTCAATCCTCCATCCTCACTCCTCAATCCTCAATCCTCATTCTTCAATCCTCAATACCCAATCCTCGATCTTCAATCCTCAATCCTCAATCCTCAATTCTCAACACTCAATCCTCATTCCTCAGTCCTCAAACCTCAATCCTCAACCCTCAGCCCTCATCCTCCATCCTCAATCCTCAATCCTCAATCCTGAATCTTCAATCCTCAATATTCAATCTTCAATCCTCAATCCTCAATCCTCAATCCACAATCCTCAATCCTCACTGATCAATACTCAATCTTCAATACTCAATCCTCAATCCTCAATCCTCAATCCTCAATCCTCATTCTTCAATCCTCAATACCCAATCCTCAATCTTCAGTCCTCAATCCTCAATCCTCAATTCTCAATCATCAATCCTCAGTCCTCAGTCCTCAAACCTCAATCCTCAACCCTCAGCCCTCATCCTCAATCCTCAATACTCAATCCTCAATACTCAATCCTCAATCTTCAATCCTCAATACTCAATCTGCAATCCTCAGTCCTCAAACCTCAATCCTCAATCCTCATTCTTCAATCCTCAATACCCAATCCTCAATCTTCGATCCTCATTCCTCAATCCTCAATTCCCAATCCGCAATCCTTAATCCTCAGACCTCAAACATCAGTATTCAACCCTCAGTCCTCGTCCTCAACCCACAACACTCAATCCTCAGTCCTCAATATTCAATCATCAATATTCAATCTTCAATACTCAATCCTCAATCCTCAATCCTCAATCATCAATCCTCAGTCTTCAATACTCAATCCTCAATCCTCAATCCTCAATCCTCAATCCTCAGTCTTCAATCCTCAATCCTCAATCCTCAATCCTCAACCTTCAATCCTCAATACCCAATCTTCAGTCCTCAATCCTCAATCCTCTATCCTCAATTCTCAGTCGTCAATCCTCAATACCCAATCCTCAAACTTCAAACCTCAATCCTCAATCCTCACTCCTCAATCCTCAATCCTCATTCTTCAATCCTCAATACCCAATCCTCGATCTTCAATCATCAGTCCTCAATCCTCAATTCTCAACCCTCAATCCTCATTCCTCAGTCTTCAAACCTCAATCCTCAACCCTCAGCCCTCATCCTCCATCCTCAATCCTCAATCCTCAATCCTGAATCTTCAATCCTCAATATTCAATCTTCAATCCCCAATCCTCAATCCTCAATCCACAATCCTCAATCCTCACTGATCAATACTCAATCTTCAATACTCAATCCTCAATCCTCAATCCTCAATCCTCAATCCTCAATCCTCATTCTTCAATACTCAATACCCAATCCTCAATCTTCAATCCTCAATCCTCAATCCTCAATTCTCAATCATCAATCCTCAGTCCTCGGTCCTCAAACCTCATTCCTCAACCCTCAGCGCTCATCCTCAATCCTCAATCCTCAATCCTCAATCCTCAGCCCTCAGTCCTCAAACCTCAATGCTCAATCCTCAATCCCCAATCCTCAATCCTCAATCCTCAATCATCAATCCTCAATCTTCAATACTCAATCCTCAATCCTCAATCCTCAATCCTCTATATTCAGCGCTCAGCCCTCAACCATCATTCCTCAAAACTCAACCATCAATCCTCAATTCTCAATACTCAATAGAACATCCTGAATTCTGATGGTTCAATACTCCATCAAGAATATTCAATAATCAAACCTCAAACCTCAAGCATCAATCCTCAACACTCAATCCTCAACACTCAGTCCTCTCTCTTCAGTCCTACATACTCAACCCTCAATCCTCAAGCGTCAATCCTCAATACTCAATCCTCAATCCTCAATCATCAATCCTCAATCTTCAATACTCAACCCTAAATCCTCAACTCTCAATCCTCAATCCTCAGTCCTCAGTCCTCAAACCTCAATCCTCAACCCTCAGCCCTCATCCTCAATCCTCAATCCTCAATCCTCAATCCTCATTCTTCAATCCTCAATACCCAATACTCAATCTTCACTCCTCAATCCTCAATCCTCATTTCTCAATGCTCTATCCTCAGTCCTCAGTCCTCAAACCTCTATCCTCAACCGTCAGCCACCATCCTCAATCCTCAATCCTCGATCTTCAATCCTCAATCCTCAATCCTCAATACTCAATCTTCAATCCTCAATCCTAAGCCCTCAAACCTCAATTCTGAATCCTCAATCCTGAATCCTCAATCTTCAGACCTCAGTCCTAATCAATCTGTTGTCAATCCTCAATCCTCAATAGAATATCCTCAATTCAAAGTGTTCAATACTCAATACTCAATCTGCAATCTTCAAACCTCTATCCACAAACATCAATTCTCATCACTCACCACTCAACACTCAGTCCTCAATGTTCAATCCTCAATCCTCAATTCCCAATTTTCAATCCTCAATACTGAATCTTCAATCCTCAATCCTCAATCCTCAATCCTCAATCCTCAATCCTCATTCTCCAATCCTCAGTACCCAAACCTCAATCTTCAATCCTCAATCCTCAATCCTCAATTCTCAATCCTCTATGTTCAATCCTCAATACTAAATCTTCAATCCTCGATCCTCAATCCTCAATCCTCAATCCTCATTCTACAATCCTCAATACTCAATCTTGAATCATCAATCCTCAATTCTCAATCCTCAATCGTCAATCTTCAATCCTCAATACTCAATCTTCAATCCTCAATCCTCAATCCTCAATCCTCAGTCCTCAATCTTCGGCCCTCAGTCCTCAACAATCAATTGTCAATCCTCAATCCTCAATAGAATATCCACAATTCACAGCTTTCAATACTCAATACTCAAACTGCAATCTTCAAACCTCTATCCACAAACATCAATTCTCATCACTCAACCCTCATCACTCAGTCCTCAACGTTCAATCCTCAATCCTCAATCCTCAATCCTCAATCGTCAATCTTCAATCCTCAGTACTCAATCTTCAATCCTCAATCCTCAATCCTCAATCCTCATTCTTCAATCCTCAGTACCCAAAACCTCAATCTTCAATCCTCAATCCTCAATCCTCAATCCTCAATCCTCAACCCTCATTCTTCAATCCTCAATACCCAATCCTCAATCTTCAATCCTCAATCCTCAATCCCCAATTCTCAATCCTCAATCCTCAATCTTCAATCCTCAATACTCAATCTTCAATCCTCAATCCTCAATCCTCAATCCTCAATCCTCAATCCTCAATCCTGAATCCTCAATCTTCAATCCTCAATACTCAACCTGCAATCCTCAAACCTCAATCCTCAGCCCTCAGGCCTCATCCTCCATCCTCAATACTCAATCCTCAATCCTGAATCTTCAATCCTCTATATTCAATCTTCAACCCTCAATACTCAATCCTCAATCCTCAGTGATCAATACTCAATCGTCAATACTGAATCCTCTATCCTCAATCCTCAATCCTCAATCCTCAATCCTCAATCCTCATTTCTCAAACCTCAATCCTCAACCCTCAGTCCTCATCCTCAATTCTCAATTCTCAATTCTCAATCCTCAATCCTGAATTCTCAATCTTCAATCCTCAATAATCAATCTCCAATCCTAGATCCTCAATCCACAATACTCAACCTTCAATCCTCAATACTGAATCTTCAATCCTCAGTCCTCAATCCTCAATCCGTAATCCTCAACCGTCAATCTTCAGTCCTCAATACTCAATCTTCAATTCTCAATCTTCAATTCTCAATCCTCAACCCTCAATCCTCAGTACTCAATCCTGAGTCCTCAATCTTCAATCCTCAATACTCAATCTTCAATCCTCAATCCTCAACCCTCAATCCTCAATCATCAATCTTCAATCCTCAATCCTCAATCCTCAATCTTCAATCCTCAATACTCAATCTGCAATCCTCAATCCTCAAACCTCAATCTTCAATCCTCATTCTTCAATCCACAATACCCAATCCTCAGTCTTCAATCCTCAATCCTCAATCCTCAATTCTCAATCCTCAATCCTTAACCCTCAGACCTCAAACATCAATATTCAACCCTCAGTCCTCGTCGTCAATACACAACCCTCAATCCTCAGTCCTCAATATTCAATCATCAATATTCAATCTTCAATCCTCAATCCTCAATCCTCAATCATCAATCCTCAATCTTCAGTACTCAATCCTCAATCCTCAATCCTCAATCCTCAATCCTCAATACTCAATCCTCAATCTTCAATCCTCAATACTCAATCTTCAATCCTCAATCCTCAATCCTCAATCTTCAATCCTCAATACTCAATCTTCAATCCTCAATACTCAATCTGCAATCCTCAGTCCTCAAACCTCAATCCTCAATCCTCATTCTTCAATCCTCAATACCCAATCCTCAATCTTCGATCCTCATTCCTCAATCCTCAATTCCCAATCCGCAATCCTTAATCCTCAGACCTCAAACATCAGTATTCAACCCTCAGTCCTCGTCCTCAATCCACAACACTCAATCCTCAGTCCTCAATATTCAAACATCAATATTCAATCTTCAATACTCAATCCTCAATCCTTAATCCTCAATCATCAATCCTCAGTCTTCAATACTCAATCCTCAATCCTCAATCCTCATTCTTCAATCCTCAATACCCAATCCTCAATCTTCGATCCTCATTCCTCAGTCCTCAATTCCCAATCCGCAATCCTCAATCCTCAGACCTCAAACATCAGTATTCAACCCTCAGTCCTCGTCCTCAATCCGCAACACTCAATCCTCAGTCCTCAATATTCAATCATCAATATTCAATCATCAATACTCAATCCTCAATCCTTAATCCTCAATCATCAATCCTCAGTCTTCAATATTCAATCCTCAATCCTCAATCCTCAATCCTCAATCCTCAATACTCAAGCCTCAATCTTCAATCCTCAATATTCAATCTTCAATCTTCAATCCTCAATCCTCAATCATCAATCCTCAATCCTCAATCCTCAATTCTCAACCTTCAATCTTCAATCCTCAATACTCAATCTGCAATCCTCAGTCCTCAAACCTCAATCCTCAATCCTCATTCTTCAATCCTCAATACCCAATCCTCAATCCTCAATCATCAATCCTCAATCCTCAATCCTCAATCCTCAACCTTCAATCCTCAATACCCAATCTTCAGTCCTCAATCCTCAATCCTCTATCCTCAATTCTCAGTCGTCAATCCTCAATAACCAATCCTCAACCTTCAATCCTCAATGCTCAATCCTCACTCCTCAATCCTCAATCCTCATTCTTCATTCCTCAATACCCAATCCTCGATCTTCAATCCTCAATCCTCAATCCTCAATTCTCAACCCTCAATCCTCATTCCTCAGTCCTCAAACCTCAATCCTCAACCCTCAGCGCTCATCCTCCATCCTCAATCCTCAATCCTCAATCCTAAATCTTCAATCCTCAATATTCAATCTTCAATCCTCAATCCTCAATCCTCAATCGACAATCCTCAATCCTCACCGATCAATACTCAATCTTCAATACTCAATCCTCAATCCTCAATCCTCAATCCTCAATCCTCTATCCTCATTCTTCAATCCTCAATACCCAATCCTCAATCTTCAATCCTCAATCCTCAATCCTCAATTCTCAATCATCAATCCTCAGTCCTCAGTCCTCAAACCTCAATCCTCAACCCTCAGCCCTCATCCTCAATCCTCAATCCTCAATCCTCAATCCTCAGCCCTCAGTCCTCAAACCTCAATGCTCAATCCTCAATCCCCAATCCTCAATCCTCAATCCTCAATCATCAATCCTCAATCTTCAATACTCAATCCTCAATCCTCAATCCTCAATCCTCTATATTCAACACTCAACCCTCCACCATCAATCCTCAAAACTCAAACATCATTCCTCAATTCTCAATACTCAATAGAACATCCTGAATTCTGATGGTTCAATACTCAACCAAGAATATTCAATAATCAAACCTCAAACCTCAAGCATCAATCCTCAACACTCAATCCTCAACACTCAGTCCTCTCTCTTCAGTCCTACATCCTCAACCCTCAATCCTCAAGCGTCAATCCTCAATACTCAATCCTCAATCCTCAATCCTCAATCCTCATTCTTCAATCCTCAATACCCAATCCTCAATCTTCAATCCTCAATCCTCAATCCCCAATTCTCAATCCTCAATCCTCAATCCTCAGTCCTCAGTCCTCAATCCTCAATCCTCAATCTTCAATCCTCAATACTCAATCTGCAATCCTCAATCCTCAAACCTCAATCTTCAATACTCATTCTTCAATCCACAATACCCAATCCTCAGTCTTCAATCCTCAATCCTCAATCCTCAATTCTCTATCCTCAATCCTTAACCCTCAGACCTCAAACATCAATATTCAACCCTCAGTCCTCGTCGTCAATACACAACCCTCAATCCTCAGTCCTCAATATTCAATCATCAATATTCAATCTTCAATCCTCAATCCTCAATCCTCAATCATCAATCCTCAATACTCAATCCTCAATCTTCAATCCTCAATACTCAATCTTCAATCCTCAATCCTCAATCCTCAATCCTCAATCCTCAATCTCCAATCCTCAATACTCAATCTTCAATCCTCAATCCTCAATCCTCAATCCTCAATCCTCAATCCTCAGTCTTCAATCCTCAATACTCAATCTTGAATCATCAATCCTCAATTCTCAATCCTCAATCGTCAATCTTCAATCCTCAATACTCAATCTTCAATCCTCAATCCTCAATCCTCAATCCTCAATCTTCAATCCTCAATACTCAATCTTCAATCCTCAATCCTCAATCCTCAATCCTCAATCCTCAAACCTCAATCCTCAACCCTCAGCCCTCAACCTCAATCCTCAATCCTGAATCCTCAATCCTCATTCTTCAATCCTCAATACCCAATACTCAACTTTCAATCCTCAAACCTCAATCCTCACTCCTCAATCCTCAATCCTCATTCTTCAATCCTCAATACCCAAACCTCGATCTTCAATCCTCAATCCTCAATCCTCAATTCTCAACCCTCAATCCTCATTCCTCAGTCCTCAAACCTCAATCCTCAACCCTCAGCCCTCATCCTCCATCCTCAATCCTCAATCCTCAATCCTGAACCTTCAATCCTCAATATTCAATCTTCAATCCTCAATCCTCAATCCTCAATCCACAATCCTCAATCCTCACTGATCAATACTCAATCCTCAATCCTCAATCCTCAATCCTCAATCTTCAATCCTCAATACTCAATCTTCAATCCTCAATACTCAATCTGCAATCCTCAGTCTTCAAACCTCGACCCTCAGTCCTCAATATTCAATCATCAATATTCAATCTTCAATCCTCAATCCTCAATCCTCAATCCTCAATCATCAATCCTCAGTCTTCAATACTCAATCCTCAATCCTCAATCCTCAATCCTCAATCCTCAATACTCAATCCTCAGTCTTCAATCCTCAATATTCAATCTTCAATCATCAATCCTCAATCCTCAATCCTCAATTCTCAACCTTCAATCCTCAATACCCAATCTTCAGTCCTCAATCCTCAATCCTCAATCCTCAATCTTCAATCCTCAATACTCAATCTTCAATCCTCAATCCTCAATCCTCAATCCTCAATCCACAATCCTCAATCCTCACTGATCAATACTCAATCTTCAATACTCAATCCTCAATCCTCAATCCTCGATCCTCAATCCTCTATCCTCATTCTTCAATCCTCAACACCCAATCCTCAATCTTCAATCCTCAATCCTCAATCCTCAATTCTCAATCATCAATCCTCAGTCTTCAATACTCAATCCTCAATCCTCAATCCTCAATCCTCAATCCTCAATACTCAATCCTCAGTCTTCAATCCTCAATATTCAATCTTCAATCATCAATCCTCAATCCTCAAGCCTCAATTCTCAACCTTCAATCCTCAATACTCAATCTTCAGTCCTCAATCCTCAATCCTCAATCCTCAATCTTCAATCCTCAATACTCAATCTTCAATCCTCAATCCTCAATCCGCAATCCTCAATCCACAATCCTCAATCCTCACTGATCAATACTCAATCTTCAATACTCAATCCTCAATCCTCAATCCTCGATCCTCAATCCTCTATCCTCATTCTTCAATCCTCAACACCCAATCCTCAATCTTCAATCCTCAATCCTCAATCCTCAATTCTCAATCATCAATCCTCAGTCCTCAGTCCTCAAACCTCAATCCCCAACCCTCAGCCCTCATCCTCAATACTCAATCCTCAATCCTCAACCGTCAGCCACCATCCTCAATCCTCAATCCTCGATCTTCAATCCTCAATCCTCAATCCTCAATACTCAATCTTCAATCCTCAATCCTTAGCCCTCAAACCTCTTTTCTGAATCCTCAATCCTGAATCCTCAATCTTCAGACCTCAGTCCTAACCAATCTGTTGTCAAACCTCAATCCTCAATAGAATATCCTCAATTCAAAGTTTTCAATACTCAATACTCAATCTGCAATCTTCAAACCTCTATCCACAAACATCAATTCTCGTCACTCACCACTCAACACTCAGTCCTCAATGTTCAATCCTCAATCCTCAATTCCCAATCTTCAATCCTCAATACTAAATCTTCAATCCTCAATCCTCAATCCTCAATCCTCAATCCTCAATCCTCATTCTCCAATCCTCAGTACCCAATCCTCAATCTTCAAACCTCAATCCTCAACCCTCAGCCCTCACCCTCCATCCTCAATCCTCAATCCTCAATCCTGAATCTTCAATCCTCAATATTCAATCTTCAATCCTCAATCCTCAATCCTCAATCCACAATCCTCAATCCTCACTGATCAATACTCAATCTTCAATACTCAATCCTCAATCCTCAATCCTCGATCTTCAATCCTCTATACTCATTCTTCAATCCTCAACACCCAATCCTCAATCTTCAATCCTCAATCCTCAATCCTCAATTCTCAATCATCAATCCTCAGTCCTCAGTCCTCAAACCTCAATCCTCAACCCTCAGCCCTCATCCTCAATACTCAATCCTCAATCCTCAATCATCAATCCTCAGTCTTCAATCCTCAATCCTCAATTCTCAATCCTCAATCCTCATTCCTCAGTCCTCAAACCTCAATCCTCAACCCTCAGCCCTCATCCCCCATCCTAAATCCTCAATCCTCAATCCTGAATCTTCAATCCTCAATATTCAATCTTCAATCCTCAATCCTCAATCCTCAATCCACAATCCTCAATCCTCACTGATCAATACTCAATCCTCAATCCTCAATCCTCAATCCTCAATCTTCAATCCTCAATACTCAATCTTCAATCCTCAATACTCAATCTGCAATCCTCAGTCCTCAAACCTCAATCCTCAGACCTCAATATTCAATCATCAATATTCAATCTTTAATCCTCAATCCTCAATCCTCAATCCTCAATCATCAATCCTCAGTCTTCAATACTCAATCCTCAATCCTCAATCCTCAAACCTCAATCCTCAATACTCAATCCTCAGTCTTCAATCCTCAATATTCAATCTTCAATCATCAATCCTCAATCCTCAATCCTCAATTCTCAACCTTCAATCCTCAATACCCAATCTTCAGTCCTCAATCCTCAATCCTCAATCCTCAATCTTCAATGCTCAATCCTCAATCCTCAATCCTCAATCCTCAATCTTCAATCCTCAATACTCAATCTGCAATCCTCAATTCTCACTCCTCAATCCTCAATCCTCATTCTTCAATCCTCAATACCCAATCCTCGATCTTCAATCCTCAATCCTCAATCCTCAATTCTCAACCCTCAATCCTCATTCCTCAGTCCTCAAACCTCAATCCTCAACCCTCAGCCCTCATCCTCCATCCTCAATCCTCAATCCTCAATCCTGAATCTTCAATCCTCAATATTCAATCTTCAATCCTCAATCCTCAATCCTCAATCCACAATCCTCAATCCTCACTGATCAATACTCAATCCTCAATCCTCAATCCTCAATCCTCAATCCTCAATCCTCAATCCTCAATCCTCAAACCTCAATCCTCAACCGTCAGTCCTCGTCCTCAATCCTCAACCCTCAATCCTCAGTCCTCAATCTTCGATCATCAATAATCAATCTTCAATCCTCAATCATCAATCCTCAATCCTCAGTCCTCAATCCTCAATATTCAACACTCAACCCTCAACCATCAATCCTCAATACTCAACCATCAATCCTCAATTCTCAATACTCAATAGAACATCCTGAACTCTTATGGTTCAATACTCAATCCAGAATATTCAATAATCAAATCTCAAACCTCAAGCATCAATTCTCAACACTCAATTCTCAACACTCAGTCCTCTCTCTTCAATCCTACATCCTCAACCCTCAATCCTCAAGCGTCAATCCTCAATCCTCATTCTTCAATCCTCAATACCCAATACTCAATCTTCAATCCTCAATCCTGAATCCTCATTTCTCAATGCTCTATCCTCTGTCCTCAGTCCTCAAACCTCAATCCTCAACCGTCAGCCCCCATGCTCGATCCTCAATCCTCGATCTTCAATCCTCAATCGTCAATCCTCAATACTCTATCTTCAATCCTCAATCCTTAGTCCTCAAACCTCAATTCTGAATCCTCAATCCTGAATCCTCAATCTTCAGACCTCAGTCCTAATCAATATGTTGTCAATCCTCAATCCTCAATAGAATATCCTCAATTCAAAGTTTTCAATACTCAATACTCAATCTGCAATCTTCAAACCTCTATCCACAAACATCAATTCTCATCACTCAACACTCAACACTCAGTCGTCAATGTTCAATCCTCAATCCTCAATTCCCAATCTTCAATCCTCAATACTGAATCTTCAATCCTCAATCCTCAATCCACAATCCTCAATCGTCACTCTTCTATCCTCAATACTCAATATTCAATCCTCAAAACTCAATCCTCAATCCTCAATCCTCAATCCTCATTCTTCAATCCTCAGTACCCAATCCTCAACCTTCAATCCTCAATCCTCAATCCTCAATTCTCAACCCTCTATCTTCAATCCTCAATACTAAATCTTCAATCCTCAATCCTCGATCCTCAATTCTCAATCCTCAATCGTCAGTCTTCTATCCTCAATACTCAATCTTCAATCCACAACACTCAATCCTCAATCCTCAATCCTCAACCCTCAATCCTCATTCATCAGTCCTCAATACCCAATCCTCAATCTTCAATCCTCAATCCTCATTCCTCAATTCTCAATCCCCAATCTACAATCCTCAATACTAAATCTTCAATCCTCGATCCTCAATCCTCAATCCTCAATCCTCATTCTACAGTCCTCAATACTCAATCTTGAAACATCAATCCTCAATTCTCAATCCTCAGTCCTAAATACTCAATCGTCACTCCTCAATCCCCAATCCTCAATCTTCATTCCTCAATCTTCAATCCTCAATTCTCAATCCTCAATCCTCAATCCTCAATACTCAACCATCAATCCTCAGTTCTCAATAGAATATCGTCAATTCACAGATTTCAATACTCAATACTCTATCTGCAATCTTCAAATCTCTATCCACAAACATCAATTCTCACCTCTCAACCCTCAACACTCAGTCCCCAAACCTCAATATTCAATCCTCAATCCTCAATCCTCAATCCTCAATCCTCAACCTTCAATCCTCAATACTCAATCTTCAATCCTCAATCCTCAATCCTCAATCCTCAATCCTCAATCCTCAATCGTCAGTCTTCAACCCTCAATACTCAATCTTCAATCCTCAATACTCAATCTTCAATCCTCAGTCCTCAATCCTCTATCCCCAATCCACAATCCTGAATCCTCAATCGTCAGTCTTCAACCCTCAATACTCAATCTTCAATACTCAACACTCAATCCTCAATCCTCAATCCTCAATGCTCAATCCTCATTCTTCCGTCCTCAATACCCAATCCTCAATCTTCAATCCTCAATCCTCAATCCTCAATTCTCAATCCCCTGTCTTCAATCCTCAATACAAAATCTTCAATCCTCGATCCTCAATCCTCAATCCTCAATCCTCATTCTACAATCCTCAATACTCAATCTTCAATCCTCAATCCTCAATCCTCAATACTCAATCTTCAATCCTCAATCCTTAGTCCTCAAACCTCAATTTTGAATCCTCAATCCTGAATCCTCAATCTTCAGACCTCAGTCCTCAACAATCTGTTGTCAATCCTCAATCCTCAATAGAATATCCTCAATTCAAAGTTTTCAGTAGTCAATACTCAATCTGCAATCTTCAAACCTCTATCCACAAACATCAATTCTCATCACTCAACACTCAATCCTCAGTCCTCATTCATCAATCCTCAATCTTCAATACTCAATCCTCAATCCTCAATCCTCACTCCTCATTCCTCAATCATCAGTCCTCAATCTTGAACACTCAATCCTCAATCCTCAATCGTCAGTCTTCTATCCTCAATACTCAATCTTCAATCCTCAACACTCAATCCTCTACACTCAATCCTCAATCCTCATTCTTCAATCCTCATTACGCAATCCTCAATCTTCAATCCTCAATCCTCAATCCTCAGTCCTCAATCCTCAATCCTCAATCGTCAGTCTTCAATCCTCAATACTCAATCTTCAATCCTCAATCCTCAAACCTCAATCCTCAATCCTCATTCTTCGATCCTCAATACCCAATACTCAATCTTCCATCCTCAATCCTCAATCCTCATTTCTCAATGCTCTATCCTCAGTCCTCAGTCCTCAAACCTCAATCCTGAACCGTCAGCCCCCATCCTCAATCGTCAATACTCAATCTTCAATCCTCAATCCTCAATCCTCAATACTCAATCTTCAATCCTCAATCCTTAGTCCTCAAACCTCAATTCTGAATCCAAAATCCTGAATCCTCAATCTTCAGACCTCAGTCCTCAACAATCTGTTGTCAATCCTCAATCCTCAATAGAATATCCTCAATTCAAAGTTTTCAATACTCAATACTCAATTCCCAATCTTCAATCCTCAATACTGAATCTTCAATCCTCAATCCTCAATCCACAATCGTCAGCCCTCAAACCTCAATTCTGAATCCTCAATCCTGAGTCCTCAATCTTCGGCCCTCAGTCCTCAACAATCAATTGTCAATCCTCAATCCTCAATAGAATATCCTCAATTCTCAGCTTTCAATACTCAATACTCAAACTGCAATCTTCAAACCTCTATCCACAAACATCAATACTCATCACTCAACCCTCAACACTCAGACCTCAACGTTCAATCCTCAATCCTCAATCCTCAATCCTCAATCGTCAATCTTCAATCCTCAATACTCAATCTTCAATCCTCAATCCTCAATCCTCAATCCTCAATCCTCATTCTTTAATCCTCAGTACCCAAACCTGAATCTTCAATCCTCAATCCTCAATCCTCAATCCTCAATCCTCAACCCTCATTCTTCAATCCTCAATACCCAATCCTCAATCTTCAATCCTCAATCCTCAATCCCCAATTCTCAACCCTCAATCCTCAGTCCTCAGTCCTCAAACCTCAATCCTCAACCCTCAGCCCTCATCGTCAATCCTCAATCCTCAATCCTCAATCCTTAACCTTCAATCCTCAATACTCAATCTTCAATCCTCAATCATCAATTCTCAACCCTCAATCCTCAATCCTCAATCCTCAGTCCACAATTCTCAATACTCAATCGTCAGTCTTCAATCCTCAATACTCAATCATCTATCCTCAATCCTCAATCCTCAATCCTCAAACCTCATTCTTAAATCCTCAATACCCAATACTCAATCTTCAATCCTCAATCCTCAATCCTCAATTCTCAATCCTCTACCTTCAGTCCACAATACTATATCTTCAATCCTCAATCCTCGATCCTCAATCCTCAATCCTCAATCCTCAATCGTCCGTCTTCTATCCTCAATACTCAATCTTCAATCCTCAACACTCAATCCTCAATCCTCAATCCTCAATCCTCAATCATCAATCCTCAGTCTTCAATACTCAATACTCAATCCTCAATCCCCAATACTCAATCCTCAATCATCAATCCTCAACCTTCAATACTCATTCCTCAATCCTCAATCTTCAATCCTCAATACTCAACCATCAATCCTCAGTTCTCAACACTCAATAGAATATCCTGAATTCTCAGGATTCAATACTCAAACCTCAATCCTCAACCCTCAGCCCTCATCCTCCGTCCTCAATCTTCAATCCTCAATCCTCATTCTTGAGTCCCCGATACTCAATTTTCAATCCTCAATCCTCAATCCTCAATCCTCAATCCTCAATCCTCAGTCATCAATACTCAATCTTCAATACTCAATCCTCAATCCTCAATCCTCAATCCTCAATACTCAATCCTCAATCCTCAATCCTCAATCCTCAATCCTCAATCCTCATTCCTCAATCCTCAATCCTCAATCCTGAATCCTCAATCTTCAATCCACAATACTCAATCTGCAATCCTCAATCCTCAATGCTCAGTGATCAATACTCAATCTTCAATACTCAATCCTCAATCCTCAATCCTCAATCCTCAATCCTCAATCCTCATTCCCCAATCCTCATTTCTCAACCCTCAATCCTCAACCCTTAGTCCCCATCCTCAATTCTCAATTCTCAATCCTCAATCCTCAATTCTCAATCTTCATCCTCAATAATCAATCTCCAATCCTAGATACTCAATCCTCAATCCTCAATCCCCAATCTTCAATCCTCAATAATCAATCTGCAATCCTAGATCCGCAATCCTCAATCCTCAACCCTCAATCGTCAATTATCATTCTTCAAACCTCAATACCCAATCCTCAATCTTCAATCCTCAATGCTCAATCCTCAATCCTCAAGCCTCAGTCCTCAATCCTCAATCCTCAATCCTCAAACCTCAATCCTCAACCGTCAGTCCTCGTCCTCAATCCTCAACCCTCAATCCTCAGTCCTCAATCTTCGATCATCACTAATCAATCTTCAATCCTCAACCATCAATCCTCAATCCTCAGTCCTCAATCCTCAATATTCAACACTCAACCCTCAACCATCAATCCTCAATACTCAACCATCAATCCTCAATTCTCAATACTCAATAGAACATCCTGAACTCTTATGGTTCAATACTTAATCCAGAATATTCAATAATCAAATCTCAAACCTCAAGCATCAATTCTCAACACTCAATTCTCAACACTCAGTCCTCTCTCTTCAATCCTACATCCTCAACCCTCAATCCTCAAGCGTCAATCCTCAATCCTCATTCTTCAATCCTCAATACTCAATCTGCAATCCTCAATTCTCACTCCTCAATCCTCAATCGTCATTCTTCAATCCTCAATACCCAATCCTCGATCTTCAATCCTCAATCCTCAATCCTCAATTCTCAACCCTCAATCCTCATTCCTCAGTCCTCAAACCTCAATCCTCAACCCTCAGCCCTCATCCTCCATCCTCAATCCTCAATCCTCAATCCTGAATCTTCAATCCTCAATATTCAATCTTCAATCCTCAATCCTCAATCCTCAATCCACAATCCTCAATCCTCACTGATCAATACTCAATCCTCAATCCTCAATCCTCAATCCTCAATCTTCAATCCTCAACACTCAATCTTCAATCCTCAATACTCAATCTGCAATCCTCAGTCCTCAGTCCTCAAACCTCAATCCTCAACCCTCAGCCCTCATCCTCCATCCTCAATCCTCAATCCTCAATCCTGAATCTTCAATCCTCAATATTCAATCTTCAATCCTCAATCCTCAATCCTCAATCCACAATCCTCAATCCTCACTGATCAATACTCAATCCTCAATCCTCAATCCTCAATCCTCAATCTTCAATCCTCAACACTCAATCTTCAATCCTCTATACTCAATCTGCAATCCTCAGTCCTCAAACCTCAATCCTCAATCCTCAGTCCTCAATATTCAATCATCAATATTCAATCTTCAATCCTCAATCCTCAATCCTCAATCCTCAATCATCAATCCTCAGTCTTCAATCCTCAATCCTCAATTCTCAATCCTCAATCCTCATTCCTCAGTCCTCAAACCTCAATCCTCAACCCTCAGCCCTCATCCTCCATCCTCAATCCTCAATCCTCAATCCTGAATCTTCAATCCTCAATATTCAATCTTCAATCCTCAATCCTCAATCCTCAATCCACAATCCTCAATCCTCACTGATCAATACTCAATCCTCAATCCTCAATCCTCAATCCTCAATCTTCAATCCTCAATACTCAATCTTCAATCCTCAATACTCAATCTGCAATCCTCAGTCCTCAAACCTCAATCCTCAGTCCTCAATATTCAATCATCAATATTCAATCTTCAATCCTCAATCCTCAATCCTCAATCCTCAATCATCAATCCTCAGTCTTCAATACTCAATCCTCAATCCTCAATCCTCAAACCTCAATCCTCAATACTCAATCCTCAGTCTTCAATCCTCAATATTCAATCTTCAATCATCAATCCTCAATCTTCAATCCTCAATTCTCAACATTCAATCCTCAATACCCAATCTTCAGTCCTCAATCCTCAATCCTCAATCCTCAATCTTCAATGCTCAATCCTCAATCCTCAATCCTCAATCCTCAATCTTCAATCCTCAATACTCAATCTTCAATCCTCAATCCTCAATCGTCAATCCTCAATCCTCAATCCTCAATCCTGAATCCTCAATCTTCAATCCTCAATACTCAACCTGCAATCCTCAAACCTCAATCCTCAGCCCTCAGCCCTCATCCTCCATCCTCAATACTCAATCCTCAATCCTGAATCTTCAATCCTCTATATTCAATCTTCAATCCTCAATACTCAATCCTCAATCCTCAGTGATCAATACTCAATCGTCAATACTGAATCCTCAATCCTCTATCCTCAATCCTCAATCCTCAATCCTCAATCCTCATTTCTCAAACCTCAATCCTCAACCCTCAGTCCTCATCCTCAATTCTCAATTCTCAATCCTCAATCCTGAATTCTCAATCTTCAATCCTCAATAATCAATCTCCAATCCTAGATCCTCAATCCACAATCCTCAGCCTTCAATCCTCAATACTGAATCTTCAATCCTCAGTCCTCAATCCTCAATCCTTAATCCTCAATCGTCAATCTTCAGTCCTCAATACTCAATCTTCAATTCTCAATCTTCAATCCTCAATCCTCAACCCTCAATCCTCAGTACTCAATCCTGAGTCCTCAATCTTCAATCCTCAATACTCAATCTTCAACCCACAATCCTCAACCCTCAATCCTCAATCCTCAATCTTCAATCCTCAATCCTCTATCCTCAATCTTCAATCCTCAATACTCAATCTGCAATCCTCAATCCTCAAACCTCAATCTTCAACCCTCATTCTTCAATCCACAATACCCAATCCTCAGTCTTCAATCCTCAATCCTCAATCCTCAACTCTCAATCCTCAATCCTTAACCCTCAGACCTCAAACATCAATATTCAACCCTCAGTCCTCGTCGTCAATACACAACACTCAATCCTCAGTCCTCAATATTCAATCATCAATATTCAATCTTCAATCCTCAATTCTCAATCCTCAATCATCAATCCTCAATCTTCAATACTCAATCCTCAATCCTCAATCCTCAATCCTCAATCCTCAATACTCAATCCTCAATCTTCAATCCTCAATACCCAATCCTCAATCTTCAATCCTCAATCCTCAATCCTCAATTCTCAATCCTCTATGTTCAATCCTCAATACTAAATCTTCAATCCTCGATCCTCAATCCTCAATCCTCAATCCTCATTCTACAATCCTCAATACTCAATCTTGAATCATCAATCCTCAATCCTCAATCCTCAATCGTCAATCTTCAATCCTCAATACTCAATCTTCAATCCTCAATCCTCAATCCTCAATCCTCAGTCCTCAATCTTCGGCCCTCAGTCCTCAACAATCAATTGTCAATCCTCAATCCTCAATAGAATATCCACAATTCACAGCTTTCAATACTCAATACTCAAACTGCAATCTTCAAACCTCTATCCACAAACATCAATTCTCATCACTCAACCCTCATCACTCAGTCCTCAACGTTCAATCCTCAATCCTCAATCCTCAATCCTCAATCCTCAATCCTCAATCCTCAACCTTCAATCCTCAATACTCAATCTGCAATCCTCAATTCTCACTCCTCAATCCTCAATCCTCATTCTTCAATCCTCAATACCCAATCCTCGATCTTCAATCCTCAATCCTCAATCCTCAATTCTCAACCCTCAATCCTCATTCCTCAGTCCTCAAACCTCAATCCTCAACCCTCAGCCCTCATCCTCCATCCTCAATCCTCAATCCTCAATCCTGAATCTTCAATCCTCAATATTCAATCTTCAATCCTCAATCCTCAATCCTCAATCCACAATCCTCAATCCTCACTGATCAATACTCAATCCTCAATCCTCAATCCTCAATCCTCAATCTTCAATCCTCAATACTCAATCTTCAATCCTCAATACTCAATCCTCAATCCTCAATCATCAATCCTCAGTCTTCAATACTCAATCCTCAATCCTCAATCCTCAATCCTCAAACCTCAATCCTCAATACTCAATCCTCAGTCTTCAATCCTCAATATTCAATCTTCAATCATCAATCCTCAATCCTCAATCCTCAATTCTCAACCTTCAATCCTCAATACCCAATCTTCAGTCCTCAATCCTCAATCCTCAATCCTCAATCTTCAATCCTCAATACTCAATCTTCAATCCTCAATCCTCAATCCTCAATCCTCAATCCTCAATTTTCAATACCTAAAAGTCAATCTCCACTCCTAGATCCTCAATCCCCAATCCTCAGTCCTTAATCCTCAATCTTCAATCCTCAATCGCCAGTCCTCAATCTTCAATCCTCTATGCTGAATCGTCAATCCTCAAGCCTCAGTCCTCAATCCTCAATCCTCAATCCTCAAACCTCAATCCTCAACCGTCAGTCCTCGTCATCAATCCTCAACCCTCAATCCTCAATCCTCAATCTTCAATCATCAATACTCAATCTTCAATCCTCAATACTCAATCCTCAATCGTCAATCCTCAGTCCCCAATCCTCAATCTTCAATGCTCAATCGTCAATCCTCAATCCTCAATCCTCAATCCTCAATCTTCAATCCTCAATACTCAATCTTCAATCCTCAATCCTCAATCCTCATTCCTCAATCCTCAATCCTCAATCCTGAATCCTCAATCTTCAATCCACAATACTCAATCTGCAATCCTCAATCCTCAATGCTCAGTGATCAATACTCAATCTTCAATACTCAATCCTCAATCCTCAATCCTCAATCCTCAATCCTCAATCCTCATTCACCAATCCTCATTTCTCAACCCTCAATCCTCAACCCTTAGTCCCCATCCTCAATTCTCAATTCTCAATCCTCAATCCTCAATTCTCAATCTTCATCCTCAATAATCAATCTCCAATCCTAGATACTCAATCCTCAATCCTCAATCCCCAATCTTCAATCCTCAATATTCAATCTCCAATCCTAGATCCTCAATCCTCAATCCTCAATCCTCAATTCTCAATCCTCATTCTTCAAACCTCAATACCCAATTCTCAATCTTCATCCTCAATAATCAATCTCCAATCCTAGATACTCAATCCTCAATCCTCAATCCCCAATCTTCAATCCTCAATAATCAATCTGCAATCCTAGATCCGCAATCCTCAATCCTCAACCCTCAATCGTCAATTATCATTCTTCAAACCTCAATACCCAATCCTCAATCTTCAATCCTCAATGCTCAATCCTCAGTCCTCAAGCCTCAGTCCTCAATCCTCAATCCTCAATCCTCAAACCTCAATCCTCAACCGTCAGTCCTCGTCCTCAATCCTCAACCCTCAATCCTCAGTCCTCAATCTTCGATCATCACTAATCAATCTTCAATCCTCAATCATCAATCCTCAATCCTCAGTCCTCAATCCTCAATATTCAACACTCAACCCTCAACCATCAATCCTCAATACTCAACCATCAATCCTCAATTCTCAATACTCAATAGAACATCCTGAACTCTTATGGTTCAATACTCAATCCAGAATATTCAATAATCAAATCTCAAACCTCAAGCATCAATTCTCAACACTCAATTCTCAACACTCAGTCCTCTCTCTTCAATCCTACATCCTCAACCCTCAATCCTCAAGCGTCAATCCTCAATCCTCATTCTTCAATCCTCAATACCCAATACTCAATCTTCAATCCTCAATCCTGAATCCTCATTTCTCAATGCTCTATCCTCTGTCCTCAGTCCTCAAACCTCAATCCTCAACCGTCAGCCCCCATGCTCGATCCTCAATCCTCGATCTTCAATCCTCAATCCTCAATCCTCAATACTCTATCTTCAATCCTCAATCCTTAGTCCTCAAACCTCAATTCTGAATCCTCAATCCTGAATCCTCAATCTTCAGACCTCAGTCCTAATCAATATGTTGTCAATCCTCAATCCTCAATAGAATATCCTCAATTCAAAGTTTTCAATACTCAATACTCAATCTGCAATCTTCAAACCTCTATCCACAAACATCAATTCTCATCACTCAACACTCAACACTCAGTCGTCAATGTTCAATCCTCAATCCTCAATTCCCAATCTTCAATCCTCAATACTGAATCTTCAATCCTCAATCCTCAATCCACAATCCTCAATCGTCACTCTTCTATCCTCAATACTCAATATTCAATCCTCAAAACTCAATCCTCAATCCTCAATCCTCAATCCTCATTCTTCAATCCTCAGTACCCAATCCTCAACCTTCAATCCTCAATCCTCAATCCTCAATTCTCAACCCTCTATCTTCAATCCTCAATACTAAATCTTCAATCCTCAATCCTCGATCCTCAATTCTCAATCCTCAATCGTCAGTCTTCTATCCTCAATACTTAATCTTCAATCCACAACACTCAATCCTCAATCCTCAATCCTCAACCCTCAATCCTCATTCATCAGTCCTCAATACCCAATCCTCAATCTTCAATCCTCAATCCTCATTCCTCAATTCTCAATCCCCAATCTACAATCCTCAATACTAAATCTTCAATCCTCGATCCTCAATCCTCAATCCTCAATCCTCATTCTACAGTCCTCAATACTCAATCTTGAAACATCAATCCTCAATTCTCAATCCTCAGTCCTAAATACTCAATCGTCACTCCTCAATCCCCAATCCTCAATCTTCATTCCTCAATCTTCAATCCTCAATTCTCAATCCTCAATCCTCAATCCTCAATACTCAACCATCAATCCTCAGTTCTCAATAGAATATCGTCAATTCACAGATTTCAATACTCAATACTCTATCTGCAATCTTCAAATCTCTATCCACAAACATCAATTCTCACCTCTCAACCCTCAACACTCAGTCCCCAAACCTCAATATTCAATCCTCAATCCTCAATCCTCAATCCTCAATCCTCAACCTTCAATCCTCAATACTCAATCTTCAATCCTCAATCCTCAATCCTCAATCCTCAATCCTCAATCCTCAATCGTCAGTCTTCAACCCTCAATACTCAATCTTCAATCCTCAATACTCAATCTTCAATCCTCAGTCCTCAATCCTCTATCCCCAATCCACAATCCTGAATCCTCAATCGTCAGTCTTCAACCCTCAATACTCAATCTTCAATACTCAACACTCAATCCTCAATCCTCAATCCTCAATGCTCAATCCTCATTCTTCCGTCCTCAATACCCAATCCTCAATCTTCAATCCTCAATCCTCAATCCTCAATTCTCAATCCCCTGTCTTCAATCCTCAATACTAAATCTTCAATCCTCGATCCTCAATCCTCAATCCTCAATCCTCATTCTACAATCCTCAATACTCAATCTTCAATCCTCAATCCTCAATCCTCAATACTCAATCTTCAATCCTCAATCCTTAGTCCTCAAACCTCAATTTTGAATCCTCAATCCTGAATCCTCAATCTTCAGACCTCAGTCCTCAACAATCTGTTGTCAATCCTCAATCCTCAATAGAATATCCTCAATTCAAAGTTTTCAGTAGTCAATACTCAATCTGCAATCTTCAAACCTCTATCCACAAACATCAATTCTCATCACTCAACACTCAATCCTCAGTCGTCATTCATCAATCCTCAATCTTCAATACTCAATCCTCAATCCTCAATCCTCACTCCTCATTCCTCAATCATCAGTCCTCAATCTTGAACACTCAATCCTCAATCCTCAATCGTCAGTCTTCTATCCTCAATACTCAATCTTCAATCCTCAACACTCAATCCTCTACACTCAATCCTCAATCCTCATTCTTCAATCCTCATTACCCAATCCTCAATCTTCAATCCTCAATCCTCAATCCTCAGTCCTCAATCCTCAATCCTCAATCGTCAGTCTTCAATCCTCAATACTCAATCTTCAATCCTCAATCCTCAAACCTCAATCCTCAATCCTCTTTCTTCGATCCTCAATACCCAATACTCAATCTTCCATCCTCAATCCTCAATCCTCATTTCTCAATGCTCTATCCTCAGTCCTCAGTCCTCAAACCTCAATCCTGAACCGTCAGCCCCCATCCTCAATCGTCAATACTCAATCTTCAATCCTCAATCCTCAATCCTCAATACTCAATCTTCAATCCTCAATCCTTAGTCCTCAAACCTCAATTCTGAATCCAAAATCCTGAATCCTCAATCTTCAGACCTCAGTCCTCAACAATCTGTTGTCAATCCTCAATCCTCAATAGAATATCCTCAATTCAAAGTTTTCAATACTCAATACTCAATTCCCAATCTTCAATCCTCAATACTGAATCTTCAATCCTCAATCCTCAATCCACAATCGTCAGCCCTCAAACCTCAATTCTGAATCCTCAATCCTGAGTCCTCAATCTTCGGCCCTCAGTCCTCAACAATCAATTGTCAATCCTCAATCCTCAATAGAATATCCTCAATTCTCAGCTTTCAATACTCAATACTCAAACTGCAATCTTCAAACCTCTATCCACAAACATCAATACTCATCACTCAACCCTCAACACTCAGACCTCAACGTTCAATCCTCAATCCTCAATCCTCAATCCTCAATCGTCAATCTTCAATCCTCAATACTCAATCTTCAATCCTCAATCCTCAATCCTCAATCCTCAATCCTCATTCTTTAATCCTCAGTACCCAAACCTGAATCTTCAATCCTCAATCCTCAATCCTCAATCCTCAATCCTCAACCCTCATTCTTCAATCCTCAATACCCAATCCTCAATCTTCAATCCTCAATCCTCAATCCCCAATTCTCAACCCTCAATCCTCAGTCCTCAGTCCTCAAACCTCAATCCTCAACCCTCAGCCCTCATCGTCAATCCTCAATCCTCAATCCTCAATCCTTAACCTTCAATCCTCAATACTCAATCTTCAATCCTCAATCATCAATTCTCAACCCTCAATCCTCAATCCTCAATCCTCAGTCCACAATTCTCAATACTCAATCGTCAGTCTTCAATCCTCAATGCTCAATCATCTATCCTCAATCCTCAATCCTCAATCCTCAATCCTCATTCTTAAATCCTCAATACCCAATACTCAATCTTCAATCCTCAATCCTCAATCCTCAATTCTCAATCCTCTACCTTCAGTCCACAATACTATATCTTCAATCCTCAATCCTCGATCCTCAATCCTCAATCCTCAATCCTCAATCGTCCGTCTTCTATCCTCAATACTCAATCTTCAATCCTCAACACTCAATCCTCAATCCTCAATCCTCAATCCTCAATCATCAATCCTCAGTCTTCAATACTCAATACTCAATCCTCAATCCCCAATACTCAATCCTCAATCATCAATCCTCAACCTTCAATACTCATTCCTCAATCCTCAATCTTCAATCCTCAATACTCAACCATCAATCCTCAGTTCTCAACACTCAATAGAATATCCTGAATTCTCAGGATTCAATACTCAAACCTCAATCCTCAACCCTCAGCCCTCATCCTCCGTCCTCAATCTTCAATCCTCAATCCTCATTCTTGAGTCCCCGATACTCAATTTTCAATCCTCAATCCTCAATCCTCAATCCTCAATCCTCAATCCTCAGTCATCAATACTCAATCTTCAATACTCAATCCTCAATCCTCAATCCTCAATCCTCAATACTCAATCCTCAATCCTCAATCCTCAATCCTCAATCCTCAATCCTCATTCCTCAATCCTCAATCCTCAATCCTGAATCCTCAATCTTCAATCCACAATACTCAATCTGCAATCCTCAATCCTCAATGCTCAGTGATCAATACTCAATCTTCAATACTCAATCCTCAATCCTCAATCCTCAATCCTCAATCCTCAATCCTCATTCCCCAATCCTCATTTCTCAACCCTCAATCCTCAACCCTTAGTCCCCATCCTCAATTCTCAATTCTCAATCCTCAATCCTCAATTCTCAATCTTCATCCTCAATAATCAATCTCCAATCCTAGATACTCAATCCTCAATCCTCAATCCCCAATCTTCAATCCTCAATAATCAATCTGCAATCCTAGATCCGCAATCCTCAATCCTCAACCCTCAATCGTCAATTATCATTCTTCAAACCTCAATACCCAATCCTCAATCTTCAATCCTCAATGCTCAATCCTCAATCCTCAAGCCTCAGTCCTCAATCCTCAATCCTCAATCCTCAAACCTCAATCCTCAACCGTCAGTCCTCGTCCTCAATCCTCAACCCTCAATCCTCAGTCCTCAATCTTCGATCATCACTAATCAATCTTCAATCCTCAACCATCAATCCTCAATCCTCAGTCCTCAATCCTCAATATTCAACACTCAACCCTCAACCATCAATCCTCAATACTCAACCATCAATCCTCAATTCTCAATACTCAATAGAACATCCTGAACTCTTATGGTTCAATACTTAATCCAGAATATTCAATAATCAAATCTCAAACCTCAAGCATCAATTCTCAACACTCAATTCTCAACACTCAGTCCTCTCTCTTCAATCCTACATCCTCAACCCTCAATCCTCAAGCGTCAATCCTCAATCCTCATTCTTCAATCCTCAATACCCAATACTCAATCTTCAATCCTCAATCCTGAATCCTCATTTCTCAATGCTCTATCCTCTGTCCTCAGTCCTCAAACCTCAATCCTCAACCGTCAGCCCCCATGCTCGATCCTCAATCCTCGATCTTCAATCCTCAATCCTCAATCCTCAATACTCTATCTTCAATCCTCAATCCTTAGTCCTCAAACCTCAATTCTGAATCCTCAATCCTGAATCCTCAATCTTCAGACCTCAGTCCTAATCAATATGTTGTCAATCCTCAATCCTCAATAGAATATCCTCAATTC